>NC_048583.1:1789875-1812375 GCF_013265735.2 Oncorhynchus mykiss | reverse complement strand
ATCCGAGTTTAAATCTTGGACGATCCTACCATGTCAATTAATTTGCCTCGTGGAACTAGAATATAGCTGTCCAAATATTGTTGTCAGTTGAAAGTATTTGCAACACGTGAAGGAACGACAGTCCGCTGTTGCTAATTAAACGCAGAATTATTTTTTTTTCAATTTCCATGTTGATTTAGAATATGGTTCTATGGTGTAATGGTTAGCACTCTGGACTTTGAATCCAGTGATCCGAGTTCAAATCTCGGTAGAACCTTCCTATTTTTTGTGCTGAATTATTCACATGGCCAAACAATAATCTCATAATCTGCTGTTTATCCGGTGTACAAATGACAGGAAAATCGGAAGTCTACAATAATTACTCTGTATAGGGTTCTATGGTGTAATGGTTAGCACTCAGGACTCTGAATCCTGCGATCCGAGTTCAAATCTCGGTAGAACCTTCCTATTTTTTGTGCTGAATTATTCACATGGCCAAACAATAATCTCATAATCTGCTGTTTATCCGGTGTACAAATGACAGGAAAATCGGAAGTCTGCAATAATTACTCTGTATAGGGTTCTATGGTGTAATGGTTAGCACTCAGGACTCTGAATCCTGCGATCCGAGTTCAAATCTCGGTAGGACCTACCTTGATTTTGCAGTGACGCACTCCTCCCTTGTCAACTTTAAAATAGTTGTGCGTGAAAGAAACAAGTGGGTGGGAGTCGATAAGCACTCTTGTTACGCACGAATGGCTAGCCTACGGTAAATGCATACTATGAGTGCCTGGTAGTTGATACCGTTTCTGGCCAGACAATATTTGATCTGTTTTTCCGGTGAACCAAGGACAGTAAAATCTGAACCCGTCACAGAGTATTGAGTACAGGGTTCTATGCTGTAAAGGTTATCACTCAGGACTCTGAATCCTACAATCCGAGTTTAAATCTTGGACGATCCTACCATGTCAATTAATTTGCCTCGTGGAACTAGAATATAGCTGTCCAAATATTGTTGTCAGTTGAAAGTATTTGCAACACGTGAAGGAACGACAGTCCGCTGTTGCTAATTAAACGCAGAATTATTTTTTTTTCAATTTCCATGTTGATTTAGAATATGGTTCTATGGTGTAATGGTTAGCACTCTGGACTTTGAATCCAGTGATCCGAGTTCAAATCTCGGTAGGACCTACCTTGATTTTCCAGTGACACACCCTTGTCAACTTTAAAATAGTTGTGAGTGAAAGAAACAAGTGGGTGGGAGTCGATGAGCACTCTTGTTACGCACGAATGGCCTACGGTAAATGCATACTATGAGTGCCTGGTATTTGATACCGTTTCTGGCCAGACAATATTTGATCTGTTTTTCCGGTGAACCAAGGACAGTATAATCTGAACCCGTCACAGAGTATTGAGTACAGGGTTCTATGCTGTAAAGGTTATCACTCAGGACTCTGAATCCTACAATCCGAGTTTAAATCTTGGACGATCCTACCATGTCAATTAATTTGCCTCGTGGAACTAGAATATAGCTGTCCAAATATTGTTGTCAGTTGAAAGTATTTGCAACACGTGAAGGAACGACAGTCCGCTGTTGCTAATTAAACGCAGAATTATTTTTTTTTCAATTTCCATGTTGATTTAGAATATGGTTCTATGGTGTAATGGTTAGCACTCTGGACTTTGAATCCAGTGATCCGAGTTCAAATCTCGGTAGAACTTTCCTATTTTTTGTGCTGAATTATTCACATGGCCAAACAATAATCTCATAATCTGCTGTTTATCCGGTGTACAAATGACAGGAAAATCGGAAGTCTGCAATAATTACTCTGTATAGGGTTCTATGGTGTAATGGTTAGCACTCAGGACTCTGAATCCTGCGATCCGAGTTCAAATCTCGGTAGGACCTACCTTGATTTTGCAGTGACACACTCCTCCCTTGTCAACTTTAAAATAGTTGTGCGTGAAAGAAACAAGTGGGTGGGAGTCGATAAGCACTCTTGTTACGCACGAATGGCTAGCCTACGGTAAATGCATACTATGAGTGCCTGGTAGTTGATACCGTTTCTGGCCAGACAATATTTGATCTGTTTTTCCGGTGAACCAAGGACAGTAAAATCTGAACCCGTCACAGAGTATTGAGTACAGGGTTCTATGCTGTAAAGGTTATCACTCAGGACTCTGAATCCTACAATCCGAGTTTAAATCTTGGACGATCCTACCATGTCAATTAAATTGCCTCGTGGAACTAGAATATAGCTGTCCAAATATTGTTGTCAGTTGAAAGTATTTGCAACACGTGAAGGAACGACAGTCCGCTGTTGCTAATTAAACGCAGAATTATTTTTTTTTCAATTTCCATGTTGATTTAGAATATGGTTCTATGGTGTAATGGTTAGCACTCTGGACTTTGAATCCAGTGATCCGAGTTCAAATCTCGGTAGAACCTTCCTATTTTTTCTGCTGAATTATTCACATGGCCAAACAATAATCTCATAATCTGCTGTTTATCCGGTGTACAAATGACAGGAAAATCGGAAGTCTGCAATAATTACTCTGTATAGAGTTCTATGGTGTAATGGTTAGCACTCAGGACTCTGAATCCTGCGATCCGAGTTCAAATCTCGGTAGGACCTACCTTGATTTTGCAGTGACGCACTCCTCCCTTGTCAACTTTAAAATAGTTGTGCGTGAAAGAAACAAGTGGGTGGGAGTCGATAAGCACTCTTGTTACGCACGAATGGCTAGCCTACGGTAAATGCATACTATGAGTGCCTGGTAGTTGATACCGTTTCTGGCCAGACAATATTTGATCTGTTTTTCCGGTGAACCAAGGACAGTAAAATCTGAACCCGTCACAGAGTATTGAGTACAGGGTTCTATGCTGTAAAGGTTATCACTCAGGACTCTGAATCCTACAATCCGAGTTTAAATCTTGGACGATCCTACCATGTCAATTAAATTGCCTCGTGGAACTAGAATTTAGCTGTCCAAATATTGTTGTCAGTTGAAAGTATTTGCAACACGTGAAGGAACGACAGTCCGCTGTTGCTAATTAAACGCAGAATTATTTTTTTTTCAATTTCCATGTTGATTTAGAATATGGTTCTATGGTGTAATGGTTAGCACTCTGGACTTTGAATCCAGTGATCCGAGTTCAAATCTCGGTAGAACCTTCCTATTTTTTCTGCTGAATTATTCACATGGCCAAACAATAATCTCATAATCTGCTGTTTATCCGGTGTACAAATGACAGGAAAATCGGAAGTCTGCAATAATTACTCTGTATAGAGTTCTATGGTGTAATGGTTAGCACTCAGGACTCTGAATCCTGCGATCCGAGTTCAAATCTCGGTAGGACCTACCTTGATTTTGCAGTGACGCACTCCTCCCTTGTCAACTTTAAAATAGTTGTGCGTGAAAGAAACAAGTGGGTGGGAGTCGATAAGCACTCTTGTTACGCACGAATGGCTAGCCTACGGTAAATGCATACTATGAGTGCCTGGTAGTTGATACCGTTTCTGGCCAGACAATATTTGATCTGTTTTTCCGGTGAACCAAGGACAGTAAAATCTGAACCCGTCACAGAGTATTGAGGGTTCTATGCTGTAAAGGTTATCACTCAGGACTCTGAATCCTACAATCCGAGTTTAAATCTTGGACGATCCTACCATGTCAATTAATTTGCCTCGTGGAACTAGAATATAGCTGTCCAAATATTGTTGTCAGTTGAAAGTATTTGCAACACGTGAAGGAACGACAGTCCGCTGTTGCTAATTAAACGCAGAATTATTATTTTTTCAATTTCCATGTTGATTTAGAATATGGTTCTATGGTGTAATGGTTAGCACTCTGGACTTTGAATCCAGTGATCCGAGTTCAAATCTCGGTAGAATCTTCCTATTTTTTGTGCTGAATTATTCACATGGCCAAACAATAATCTCATAATCTGCTGTTTATCCGGTGTACAAATGACAGGAAAATCGGAAGTCTACAGTAATTACTCTGTATAGGGTTCTATGGTGTAATGGTTAGCACTCAGGACTCTGAATCCTGCGATCCGAGTTCAAATCTCGGTAGGACCTACCTTGATTTTGCAGTGACGCACTCCTCCCTTGTCAACTTTAAAATAGTTGTGCGTGAAAGAAACAAGTGGGTGGGAGTCGATAAGCACTCTTGTTACGCACGAATGGCTAGCCTACGGTAAATGCATACTATGAGTGCCTGGTAGTTGATACCGTTTCTGGCCAGACAATATTTGATCTGTTTTTCCGGTGAACCAAGGACAGTAAAATCTGAACCCGTCACAGAGTATTGAGGGTTCTATGCTGTAAAGGTTATCACTCAGGACTCTGAATCCTACAATCCGAGTTTAAATCTTGGACGATCCTACCATGTCAATTAATTTGCCTCGTGGAACTAGAATATAGCTGTCCAAATATTGTTGTCAGTTGAAAGTATTTGCAACACGTGAAGGAACGACAGTCCGCTGTTGCTAATTAAACGCAGAATTATTTTTTTTTCAATTTCCATGTTGATTTAGAATATGGTTCTATGGTGTAATGGTTAGCACTCTGGACTTTGAATCCAGTGATCCGAGTTCAAATCTCGGTAGAACCTTCCTATTTTTTGTGCTGAATTATTCACATGGCCAAACAATAATCTCATAATCTGCTGTTTATCCGGTGTACAAATGACAGGAAAATCGGAAGTCTACAGTAATTACTCTGTATAGGGTTCTATGGTGTAATGGTTAGCACTCAGGACTCTGAATCCTGCGATCCGAGTTCAAATCTCGGTAGGACCTACCTTGATTTTGCAGTGACACACTCCTCCCTTGTCAACTTTAAAATAGTTGTGCGTGAAAGAAACAAGTGGGTGGGAGTCGATAAGCACTCTTGTTACGCACGAATGGCTAGCCTACGGTAAATGCATACTATGAGTGCCTGGTAGTTGATACCGTTTCTGGCCAGACAATATTTGATCTGTTTTTCCGGTGAACCAAGGACAGTAAAATCTGAACCCGTCACAGAGTATTGAGTACAGGGTTCTATGCTGTAAAGGTTATCACTCAGGACTCTGAATCCTACAATCCGAGTTTAAATCTTGGACGATCCTACCATGTCAATTAATTTGCCTCGTGGAACTAGAATATAGCTGTCCAAATATTGTTGTCAGTTGAAAGTATTTGCAACACGTGAAGGAACGACAGTCCGCTGTTGCTAATTAAACGCAGAATTATTTTTTTTTCAATTTCCATGTTGATTTAGAATATGGTTCTATGGTGTAATGGTTAGCACTCTGGACTTTGAATCCAGTGATCCGAGTTCAAATCTCGGTAGAACCTTCCTATTTTTTCTGCTGAATTATTCACATGGCCAAACAATAATCTCATAATCTGCTGTTTATCCGGTGTACAAATGACAGGAAAATCGGAAGTCTGCAATAATTACTCTGTATAGAGTTCTATGGTGTAATGGTTAGCACTCAGGACTCTGAATCCTGCGATCCGAGTTCAAATCTCGGTAGGACCTACCTTGATTTTGCAGTGACGCACTCCTCCCTTGTCAACTTTAAAATAGTTGTGCGTGAAAGAAACAAGTGGGTGGGAGTCGATAAGCACTCTTGTTACGCACGAATGGCTAGCCTACGGTAAATGCATACTATGAGTGCCTGGTAGTTGATACCGTTTCTGGCCAGACAATATTTGATCTGTTTTTCCGGTGAACCAAGGACAGTAAAATCTGAACCCGTCACAGAGTATTGAGGGTTCTATGCTGTAAAGGTTATCACTCAGGACTCTGAATCCTACAATCCGAGTTTAAATCTTGGACGATCCTACCATGTCAATTAATTTGCCTCGTGGAACTAGAATATAGCTGTCCAAATATTGTTGTCAGTTGAAAGTATTTGCAACACGTGAAGGAACGACAGTCCGCTGTTGCTAATTAAACGCAGAATTATTTTTTTTTCAATTTCCATGTTGATTTAGAATATGGTTCTATGGTGTAATGGTTAGCACTCTGGACTTTGAATCCAGTGATCCGAGTTCAAATCTCGGTAGAACCTTCCTATTTTTTGTGCTGAATTATTCACATGGCCAAACAATAATCTCATAATCTGCTGTTTATCCGGTGTACAAATGACAGGAAAATCGGAAGTCTACAGTAATTACTCTGTATAGGGTTCTATGGTGTAATGGTTAGCACTCAGGACTCTGAATCCTGCGATCCGAGTTCAAATCTCGGTAGGACCTACCTTGATTTTGCAGTGACGCACTCCTCCCTTGTCAACTTTAAAATAGTTGTGCGTGAAAGAAACAAGTGGGTGGGAGTCGATAAGCACTCTTGTTACGCACGAATGGCTAGCCTACGGTAAATGCATACTATGAGTGCCTGGTAGTTGATACCGTTTCTGGCCAGACAATATTTGATCTGTTTTTCCGGTGAACCAAGGACAGTAAAATCTGAACCCGTCACAGAGTATTGAGTACAGGGTTCTATGCTGTAAAGGATATCACTCAGGACTCTGAATCCTACAATCCAAGTTTAAATCTTGGACGATCCTACCATGTCAATTAATTTGCCTCGTGGAACTAGAATATAGCTGTCCAAATATTGTTGTCAGTTGAAAGTATTTGCAACACGTGAAGGAACGACAGTCCACTGTTGCTAATTAAACGCAGAATTATTTTTTTTTCAATTTCTATGTGGATTTAGAATATGGTTCTATGGTGTAACGGTTAGCACTCTGGACTTTGAATCCAGTGATCCGAGTTCAAATCTCGGTAGAACCTTCCTATTTTTTGTGCTGAATTATTCACATGGCCAAACAATAATCTCATAATCTGCTGTTTATCCGGTGTACAAATGACAGGAAAATCAGAAGTCTACAATAATTACTCTGTATAGGGTTCTATGGTGTAATGGTTAGCACTCAGGACTCTGAATCCTGCGATCCGAGTTCAAATCTCGGTAGGACCTACCTTGATTTTGCAGTGACACACTCCTCCCTTGTCAACTTTAAAATAGTTGTGCGTGAAAGAAACAAGTGGGTGGGAGTCGATAAGCACTCTTGTTACGCACGAATGGCTAGCCTACGGTAAATGCATACTATGAGTGCCTGGTAGTTGATACCGTTTCTGGCCAGACAATATTTGATCTGTTTTTCCGGTGAACCAAGGACAGTAAAATCTGAACCCGTCACAGAGTATTGAGTACAGGGTTCTATGCTGTAAAGGTTATCACTCAGGACTCTGAATCCTACAATCCGAGTTTAAATCTTGGACGATCCTACCATGTCAATTAAATTGCCTCGTGGAACTAGAATATAGCTGTCCAAATATTGTTGTCAGTTGAAAGTATTTGCAACACGTGAAGGAACGACAGTCCGCTGTTGCTAATTAAACGCAGAATTATTTTTTTTTCAATTTCCATGTTGATTTAGAATATGGTTCTATGGTGTAATGGTTAGCACTCTGGACTTTGAATCCAGTGATCCGAGTTCAAATCTCGGTAGGACCTTCCTTGATTTTCCAGTGACACACCCTTGTCAACTTTAAAATAGTTGTGAGTGAAAGAAACAAGTGGGTGGGAGTCGATAAGCACTCTTGTTACGCACGAATGGCCTACGGTAAATGCATACTATGAGTGCCTGGTATTTGATACCGTTTCTGGCCAGACAATATTTGATCTGTTTTTCCGGTGAACCAAGGACAGTATAATCTGAACCCGTCACAGAGTATTGAGTACAGGGTTCTATGCTGTAAAGGTTATCACTCAGGACTCTGAATCCTACAATCCGAGTTTAAATCTTGGACGATCCTACCATGTCAATTAATTTGCCTCGTGGAACTAGAATATAGCTGTCCAAATATTGTTGTCAGTTGAAAGTATTTGCAACACGTGAAGGAACGACAGTCCGCTGTTGCTAATTAAACGCAGAATTATTTTTTTTTCAATTTCTATGTGGATTTAGAATATGGTTCTATGGTGTAACGGTTAGCACTCTGGACTTTGAATCCAGTGATCCGAGTTCAAATCTCGGTAGAACCTTCCCATTTTTTGTGCTGAATTATTCACATGGCCAAACAATAATCTCATAATCTGCTGTTTATCCGGTGTACAAATGACAGGAAAATCAGAAGTCTACAATAATTACTCTGTATAGGGTTCTATGGTGTAATGGTTAGCACTCAGGACTCTGAATCCTGCGATCCGAGTTCAAATCTCGGTAGGACCTACCTTGATTTTGCAGTGACACACTCCTCCCTTGTCAACTTTAAAATAGTTGTGTGTGAAAGAAACAAGTGGGTGGGAGTCGATAAGCACTCTTGTTACGCACGAATGGCTAGCCTACGGTAAATGCATACTATGAGTGCCTGGTAGTTGATACCGTTTCTGGCCAGACAATATTTGATCTGTTTTTCCGGTGAACCAAGGACAGTAAAATCTGAACCCGTAACAGAGTATTGAGTACAGGGTTCTATGCTGTAAAGGTTATCACTCAGGACTCTGAATCCTACAATCCGAGTTTAAATCTTGGACGATCCTACCATGTCAATTAAATTGCCTTGTGGAACTAGAATATAGCTGTCCAAATATTGTTGTCAGTTGAAAGTATTTGCAACACGTGAAGGAACGACAGTCCGCTGTTGCTAATTAAACGCAGAATTATTTTTTTTTCAATTTCCATGTTGATTTAGAATATGGTTCTATGGTGTAATGGTTAGCACTCTGGACTTTGAATCCAGTGATCCGAGTTCAAATCTCGGTAGGACCTACCTTGATTTTCCAGTGACACACCCTTGTCAACTTTAAAATAGTTGTGAGTGAAAGAAACAAGTGGGTGGGAGTCGATAAGCACTCTTGTTACGCACGAATGGCCTACGGTAAATGCATACTATGAGTGCCTGGTATTTGATACCGTTTCTGGCCAGACAATATTTGATCTGTTTTTCCGGTGAACCAAGGACAGTATAATCTGAACCCGTCACAGAGTATTGAGTACAGGGTTCTATGCTGTAAAGGTTATCACTCAGGACTCTGAATCCTACAATCCGAGTTTAAATCTTGGACGATCCTACCATGTCAATTAATTTGCCTCGTGGAACTAGAATATAGCTGTCCAAATATTGTTGTCAGTTGAAAGTATTTGCAACACGTGAAGGAACGACAGTCCGCTGTTGCTAATTAAACGCAGAATTATTTTTTTTTCAATTTCTATGTGGATTTAGAATATGGTTCTATGGTGTAACGGTTAGCACTCTGGACTTTGAATCCAGTGATCCGAGTTCAAATCTCGGTAGAACCTTCCTATTTTTTGTGCTGAATTATTCACATGGCCAAACAATAATCTCATAATCTGCTGTTTATCCGGTGTACAAATGACAGGAAAATCAGAAGTCTACAATAATTACTCTGTATAGGGTTCTATGGTGTAATGGTTAGCACTCAGGACTCTGAATCCTGCGATCCGAGTTCAAATCTCGGTAGGACCTACCTTGATTTTGCAGTGACACACTCCTCCCTTGTCAACTTTAAAATAGTTGTGCGTGAAAGAAACAAGTGGGTGGGAGTCGATAAGCACTCTTGTTACGCACGAATGGCTAGCCTACGGTAAATGCATACTATGAGTGCCTGGTAGTTGATACCGTTTCTGGCCAGACAATATTTGATCTGTTTTTCCGGTGAACCAAGGACAGTAAAATCTGAACCCGTCACAGAGTATTGAGTACAGGGTTCTATGCTGTAAAGGTTATCACTCAGGACTCTGAATCCTACAATCCGAGTTTAAATCTTGGACGATCCTACCATGTCAATTAAATTGCCTCGTGGAACTAGAATATAGCTGTCCAAATATTGTTGTCAGTTGAAAGTATTTGCAACACGTGAAGGAACGACAGTCCGCTGTTGCTAATTAAACGCAGAATTATTTTTTTTTCAATTTCCATGTTGATTTAGAATATGGTTCTATGGTGTAATGGTTAGCACTCTGGACTTTGAATCCAGTGATCCGAGTTCAAATCTCGGTAGGACCTACCTTGATTTTCCAGTGACACACCCTTGTCAACTTTAAAATAGTTGTGAGTGAAAGAAACAAGTGGGTGGGAGTCGATAAGCACTCTTGTTACGCACGAATGGCCTACGGTAAATGCATACTATGAGTGCCTGGTATTTGATACCGTTTCTGGCCAGACAATATTTGATCTGTTTTTCCGGTGAACCAAGGACAGTATAATCTGAACCCGTCACAGAGTATTGAGTACAGGGTTCTATGCTGTAAAGGTTATCACTCAGGACTCTGAATCCTACAATCCGAGTTTAAATCTTGGACGATCCTACCATGTCAATTAATTTGCCTCGTGGAACTAGAATATAGCTGTCCAAATATTGTTGTCAGTTGAAAGTATTTGCAACACGTGAAGGAACGACAGTCCGCTGTTGCTAATTAAACGCAGAATTATTTTTTTTTCAATTTCCATGTTGATTTAGAATATGGTTCTATGGTGTAATGGTTAGCACTCTGGACTTTGAATCCAGTGATCCGAGTTCAAATCTCGGTAGAACCTTCCTATTTTTTGTGCTGAATTATTCACATGGCCAAACAATAATCTCATAATCTGCTGTTTATCCGGTGTACAAATGACAGGAAAATCGGAAGTCTACAGTAATTACTCTGTATAGGGTTCTATGGTGTAATGGTTAGCACTCAGGACTCTGAATCCTGCGATCCGAGTTCAAATCTCGGTAGGACCTACCTTGATTTTGCAGTGACACACTCCTCCCTTGTCAACTTTAAAATAGTTGTGCGTGAAAGAAACAAGTGGGTGGGAGTCGATAAGCACTCTTGTTACGCACGAATGGCTAGCCTACGGTAAATGCATACTATGAGTGCCTGGTAGTTGATACCGTTTCAAGCCTACCAATGTTGTGTCGTCCGCAAACTTGATGATTGAGTTGGAGGCGTGCGTGGCCACGTAGTCGTGGGTGAACAGGGAGTACAGGAGAGGGCTCAGAACGCACCCTTGTGGGGCCTCAGTGTTGAGGATCAGCGGGGAGGAGATGTTGTTGCCTACCCTCACCACCTGGGGGCGGCCCGTCAGGAAGTCCAGTACCCAGTTTCTGGTTAGGGAATGTTTTAATCGTTACTATGGGAACGACATCTTCAACGCACCGAATCAGCGTATTCGTCAATGTTGTTGTCTGACGCAATACGAAACATGTCCCAGTCCACGTGATGGAAGCAGTCTTGGAGTGTGGAGTCAGCTTGGTCGGACCAGCGTTGGACAGACCTCAGTGTGGGAGCCTCTTGTTTTTGCTTGGGGGGGGATATATACGGCTGTGATTATAATCGAAGAGAATTCTCTTGGTAGATAATGCGGTCTACATTTGATTGTGAGGAATTCTAAATCAGGTGAACAGAAGGATTTGAGTTCCTGTATGTTTCTTTCATCACACCATGTCACGTTAGTCATAAGGCATACGCCCCCGCCCCTCTTTTTACCAGAAATATGTTTTTTCCTGTCTGCGCTATGCGTGGAGAAACCTGTTGGCTGCACCGCTTCGGATAGCGTCTCTCCAGTAAGCCACGTTTCCGTGAAGCAAAGAACGTTACAGTCTCTGATGTCCCTCTGGAATGCTACCCTTGCTCGGATTTCATCAACCTTGTTGTCAAGAGACTGGACATTGGCAAGAAGAATGCTAGGGAATGGTGCACGGTGTGCCCGTCTCCGGAGTCTGACCAGAAGACCGCCTCGTTTCCCTCTTTTTCGGAGTCGTTGTTACGCACAAATTGTTACGCACAAATGGCTAGCCTACGGTAAATGCATACTATGAGTGCCTGGTAGTTGATACCGTTTCTGGCCAGACAATATTTGATCTGTTTTTCCGGTGAACCAAGGACAGTAAAATCTGAACCCGTCACAGAGTATTGAGTACAGGGTTCTATGCTGTAAAGGATATCACTCAGGACTCTGAATCCTACAATCCAAGTTTAAATCTTGGACGATCCTACCATGTCAATTAATTTGCCTCGTGGAACTAGAATATAGCTGTCCAAATATTGTTGTCAGTTGAAAGTATTTGCAACACGTGAAGGAACGACAGTCCGCTGTTGCTAATTAAATGCAGAATTATTTTTTTTTCAATTTCCATGTTGATTTAGAATATGGTTCTATGGTGTAATGGTTAGCACTCTGGACTTTGAATCCAGTGATCCGAGTTCAAATCTCGGTAGAACCTTCCTATTTTTTGTGCTGAATTATTCACATGGCCAACCAATAATCTCATAATCTGCTGTTTATCCGGTGTACAAATGACATGAAAATCTGAAGTCTACAATAATTACTCTGTATAGGGTTCTATGGTGTAATGGTTAGCACTCAGGACTCTGAATCCTGCGATCCGAGTTCAAATCTCGGTAGGACCTACCTTGATTTTGCAGTGACACACTCCTCCCTTGTCAACTTTAAAATAGTTGTGAGTGAAAGAAACAAGTAGGTGGGAGTCGATAAGCACTCTTGTTACGCACGAATGGCTAGCCTACGGTAAATGCATACTTTGAGTGCCTGGTAGTTGATACCGTTTCAAGCCTACCACTGTTGTGTCGTCCGCAAACTTGATGATTGAGTTGGAGGTGTGCGTGGCCACGTAGTCGTGGGTGAACAGGGAGTACAGGAGAGGGCTCAGAACGCACCCTTGGGGCCTCAGTGTTGAGGATCAGCGGGGAGGAGATGTTGTTGCCTACCCTCACCACCTGGGGGCGGCCCGTCAGGAAGTCCAGTACCCAGTTTCTGGTTAGGGAATGTTTTAATCGTTGCTATGGGAACGACATCTTCAACGCACCGAATCAGCGTATTCGTCAATGTTGTTGTCTGACGCAATACGAAACATGTCCCAGTCCACGTGATGGAAGCAGTCTTGGAGTGTGGAGTCAGCTTGGTCGGACCAGCGTTGGACAGACCTCAGCGTGGGAGCCTCTTGTTTTTGCTTGGGGGGGGATATATACGGCTGTGATTATAATCGAAGAGAATTCTCTTGGTAGATAATGCGGTCTACATTTGATTGTGAGGAATTCTAAATCAGGTGAACAGAAGGATTTGAGTTCCTGTATGTTTCTTTCATCACACCATGTCACGTTAGTCATAAGGCATACGCCCCCGCCCCTCTTTTTACCAGAAATATGTTTTTTCCTGTCTGCGCTATGCGTGGAGAAACCTGTTGGCTGCACCGCTTCGGATAGCGTCTCTCCAGTAAGCCACGTTTCCGTGAAGCAAAGAACGTTACAGTCTCTGATGTCCCTCTGGAATGCTACCCTTGCTCGGATTTCATCAACCTTGTTGTCAAGAGACTGGACATTGGCAAGAAGAATGCTAGGGAATGGTGCACGGTGTGCCCGTCTCCGGAGTCTGACCAGAAGACCGCCTCGTTTCCCTCTTTTTCGGAGTCGTTGTTACGCACAAATTGTTACGCACAAATGGCTAGCCTACGGTAAATGCATACTATGAGTGCCTGGTAGTTGATTCCGTTTCTGGCCAGACAATATTTGATCTGTTTTTCCGGTGAACCAAGGACAGTAAAATCTGAACCCGTCACAGAGTATTGAGTACAGGGTTCTATGCTGTAAAGGTTATCACTCAGGACTCTGAATCCGAAAATCCGAGTTTAAATCTTGGACGATCCTACCATGTCAATTAATTTGCCTCGTGGAACTAGAATATAGCTGTCCAAATATTGTTGTCAGTTGAAAGTATTTGCAACACGTGAAGGAACGACAGTCCGCTGTTGCTAATTAAACGCAGAATTATTTTTTTTTCAATTTCCATGTTGATTTCGAATATGGTTCTATGGTGTAATGGTTAGCACTCTGGACTTTGAATCCAGTGATCCGAGTTCAAATCTCGGTAGAACCTTCCTATTTTTTGTGCTGAATTATTCACATGGCCAACCAATAATCTCATAATCTGCTGTTTATCCGGTGTACAAATGACATGAAAATCGGAAGTCTACAATAATTACTCTGTATAGGGTTCTATGGTGTAATGGTTAGCACTCAGGACTCTGATTCCTGCGATCCGAGTTCAAATCTCGGTAGGACCTACCTTGATTTTGCAGTGACACACTCCTCCCTTGTCAACTTTAAAATAGTTGTGAGTGAAAGAAACAAGTAGGTGGGAGTCGATAAGCACTCTTGTTACGCACGAATGGCTAGCCTACGGTAAATGCATACTTTGAGTGCCTGGTAGTTGATACCGTTTCAAGCCTACCACTGTTGTGTCGTCCGCAAACTTGATGATTGAGTTGGAGGTGTGCGTGGCCACGTAGTCGTGGGTGAACAGGGAGTACAGGAGAGGGCTCAGAACGCACCCTTGGGGCCTCAGTGTTGAGGATCAGCGGGGAGGAGATGTTGTTGCCTACCCTCACCACCTGGGGGCGGCCCGTCAGGAAGTCCAGTACCCAGTTTCTGGTTAGGGAATGTTTTAATCGTTGCTATGGGAACGACATCTTCAACGCACCGAATCAGCGTATTCGTCAATGTTGTTGTCTGACGCAATACGAAACATGTCCCAGTCCACGTGATGGAAGCAGTCTTGGAGTGTGGAGTCAGCTTGGTCGGACCAGCGTTGGACAGACCTCAGCGTGGGAGCCTCTTGTTTTTGCTTGGGGGGGGATATATACGGCTGTGATTATAATCGAAGAGAATTCTCTTGGTAGATAATGCGGTCTACATTTGATTGTGAGGAATTCTAAATCAGGTGAACAGAAGGATTTGAGTTCCTGTATGTTTCTTTCATCACACCATGTCACGTTAGTCATAAGGCATACGCCCCCGCCCCTCTTTTTACCAGAAATATGTTTTTTCCTGTCTGCGCTATGCGTGGAGAAACCTGTTGGCTGCACCGCTTCGGATAGCGTCTCTCCAGTAAGCCACGTTTCCGTGAAGCAAAGAACGTTACAGTCTCTGATGTCCCTCTGGAATGCTACCCTTGCTCGGATTTCATCAACCTTGTTGTCAAGAGACTGGACATTGGCAAGAAGAATGCTAGGGAATGGTGCACGGTGTGCCCGTCTCCGGAGTCTGACCAGAAGACCGCCTCGTTTCCCTCTTTTTCGGAGTCGTTGTTACGCACAAATTGTTACGCACAAATGGCTAGCCTACGGTAAATGCATACTATGAGTGCCTGGTAGTTGATTCCGTTTCTGGCCAGACAATATTTGATCTGTTTTTCCGGTGAACCAAGGACAGTAAAATCTGAACCCGTCACAGAGTATTGAGTACAGGGTTCTATGCTGTAAAGGTTATCACTCAGGACTCTGAATCCGAAAATCCGAGTTTAAATCTTGGACGATCCTACCATGTCAATTAATTTGCCTCGTGGAACTAGAATATAGCTGTCCAAATATTGTTGTCAGTTGAAAGTATTTGCAACACGTGAAGGAACGACAGTCCGCTGTTGCTAATTAAACGCAGAATTATTTTTTTTTCAATTTCCATGTTGATTTCGAATATGGTTCTATGGTGTAATGGTTAGCACTCTGGACTTTGAATCCAGTGATCCGAGTTCAAATCTCGGTAGAACCTTCCTATTTTTTGTGCTGAATTATTCACATGGCCAACCAATAATCTCATAATCTGCTGTTTATCCGGTGTACAAATGACATGAAAATCGGAAGTCTACAATAATTACTCTGTATAGGGTTCTATGGTGTAATGGTTAGCACTCAGGACTCTGATTCCTGCGATCCGAGTTCAAATCTCGGTAGGACCTACCTTGATTTTGCAGTGACACACTCCTCCCTTGTCAACTTTAAAATAGTTGTGAGTGAAAGAAACAAGTAGGTGGGAGTCGATAAGCACTCTTGTTACGCACGAATGGCTAGCCTACGGTAAATGCATACTATGAGTGCCTGGTAGTTGATACCGTTTCAAGCCTACCACTGTTGTGTCGTCCGCAAACTTGATGATTGAGTTGGAGGCGTGCGTGGCCACGTAGTCGTGGGTGAACAGGGAGTACAGGAGAGGGCTCAGAACGCACCCTTGGGGCCTCAGTGTTGAGGATCAGCGGGGAGGAGATGTTGTTGCCTACCCTCACCACCTGGGGGCGGCCCGTCAGGAAGTCCAGTACCCAGTTTCTGGTTAGGGAATGTTTTAATCGTTGCTATGGGAACGACATCTTCAACGCACCGAATCAGCGTATTCGTCAATGTTGTTGTCTGACGCAATACGAAACATGTCCCAGTCCACGTGATGGAAGCAGTCTTGGAGTGTGGAGTCGGCTTGGTCGGACCAGCGTTGGACAGACCTCAGCGTGGGAGCCTCTTGTTTTTGCTTGGGGGGGGATATATACGGCTGTGATTATAATCGAAGAGAATTCTCTTGGTAGATAATGCGGTCTACATTTGATTGTGAGGAATTCTAAATCAGGTGAACAGAAGGATTTGAGTTCCTGTATGTTTCTTTCATCACACCATGTCACGTTAGTCATAAGGCATACGCCCCCGCCCCTCTTTTTACCAGAAATATGTTTTTTCCTGTCTGCGCTATGCGTGGAGAAACCTGTTGGCTGCACCGCTTCGGATAGCGTCTCTCCAGTAAGCCACGTTTCCGTGAAGCAAAGAACGTTACAGTCTCTGATGTCCCTCTGGAATGCTACCCTTGCTCGGATTTCATCAACCTTGTTGTCAAGAGACTGGATATTGGCAAGAAGAATGCTAGGGAATGGTGCACGGTGTGCCCGTCTCCGGAGTCTGACCAGAAGACCGCCTCGTTTCCCTCTTTTTCGGAGTCGTTGTTACGCACAAATTGTTACGCACAAATGGCTAGCCTACGGTAAATGCATACTATGAGTGCCTGGTAGTTGATTCCGTTTCTGGCCAGACAATATTTGATCTGTTTTTCCGGTGAACCAAGGACAGTAAAATCTGAACCCGTCACAGAGTATTGAGTACAGGGTTCTATGCTGTAAAGGTTATCACTCAGGACTCTGAATCCGAAAATCCGAGTTTAAATCTTGGACGATCCTACCATGTCAATTAATTTGCCTCGTGGAACTAGAATATAGCTGTCCAAATATTGTTGTCAGTTGAAAGTATTTGCAACACGTGAAGGAACGACAGTCCGCTGTTGCTAATTAAACGCAGAATTATTTTTTTTTCAATTTCCATGTTGATTTAGAATATGGTTCTATGGTGTAATGGTTAGCACTCTGGACTTTGAATCCAGTGATCCGAGTTCAAATCTCGGTAGAACCTTCCTATTTTTTGTGCTGAATTATTCACATGGCCAACCAATAATCTCATAATCTGCTGTTTATCCGGTGTACAAATGACATGAAAATCAGAAGTCTACAATAATTACTCTGTATAGGGTTCTATGGTGTAATGGTTAGCACTCAGGACTCTGAATCCTGCGATCAGAGTTCAAATCTCGGTAGGACCTTCCTTGATTTTGCAGTGGAACACTCCTCCCTTGTCAACTTTAAAATAGTTGTGAGTGAAAGAAACAAGTAGGTGGGAGTCGATAAGCACTCTTGTTACGCACGAATGGCTAGCCTACGGTAAATGCATACTATGAGTGCCTGGTAGTTGATACCGTTTCAAGCCTACCACTGTTGTGTCGTCCGCAAACTTGATGATTGAGTTGGAGGCGTGCGTGGCCACGTAGTCGTGGTGAACAGGGAGTACAGGAGAGGGCTCAGAACGCACCCTTGGGGCCTCAGTGTTGAGGATCAGCGGGGAGGAGATGTTGTTGCCTACCCTCACCACCTGGGGGCGGCCCGTCAGGAAGTCCAGTACCCAGTTTCTGGTTAGGGAATGTTTTAATCGTTGCTATGGGAACGACATCTTCAACGCACCGAATCAGCGTATTCGTCAATGTTGTTGTCTGACGCAATACGAAACATGTCCCAGTCCACGTGATGGAAGCAGTCTTGGAGTGTGGAGTCAGCTTGGTCGGACCAGCGTTGGACAGACCTCAGCGTGGGAGCCTCTTGTTTTTGCTTGGGGGGGGATATATACGGCTGTGATTATAATCGAAGAGAATTCTCTTGGTAGATAATGCGGTCTACATTTGATTGTGAGGAATTCTAAATCAGGTGAACAGAAGGATTTGAGTTCCTGTATGTTTCTTTCATCACACCATGTCACGTTAGTCATAAGGCATACGCCCCCGCCCCTCTTTTTACCAGAAATATGTTTTTTCCTGTCTGCGCTATGCGTGGAGAAACCTGTTGGCTGCACCGCTTCGGATAGCGTCTCTCCAGTAAGCCACGTTTCCGTGAAGCAAAGAACGTTACAGTCTCTGATGTCCCTCTGGAATGCTACCCTTGCTCGGATTTCATCAACCTTGTTGTCAAGAGACTGGACATTGGCAAGAAGAATGCTAGGGAATGGTGCACGGTGTGCCCGTCTCCGGAGTCTGACCAGAAGACCGCCTCGTTTCCCTCTTTTTCGGAGTCGTTGTTACGCACAAATTGTTACGCACAAATGGCTAGCCTACGGTAAATGCATACTATGAGTGCCTGGTAGTTGATTCCGTTTCTGGCCAGACAATATTTGATCTGTTTTTCCGGTGAACCAAGGACAGTAAAATCTGAACCCGTCACAGAGTATTGAGTACAGGGTTCTATGCTGTAAAGGTTATCACTCAGGACTCTGAATCCGAAAATCCGAGTTTAAATCTTGGACGATCCTACCATGTCAATTAATTTGCCTCGTGGAACTAGAATATAGCTGTCCAAATATTGTTGTCAGTTGAAAGTATTTGCAACACGTGAAGGAACGACAGTCCGCTGTTGCTAATTAAACGCAGAATTATTTTTTTTTCAATTTCCATGTTGATTTAGAATATGGTTCTATGGTGTAATGGTTAGCACTCTGGACTTTGAATCCAGTGATCCGAGTTCAAATCTCGGTAGAACCTTCCTATTTTTTGTGCTGAATTATTCACATGGCCAACCAATAATCTCATAATCTGCTGTTTATCCGGTGTACAAATGACATGAAAATCAGAAGTCTACAATAATTACTCTGTATAGGGTTCTATGGTGTAATGGTTAGCACTCAGGACTCTGAATCCTGCGATCCGAGTTCAAATCTCGGTAGGATCTACCTCGATTTTGCAGTGACACACTCCTCCCTTGTCAACTTTAAAATAGTTGTGAGTGAAAGAAACAAGTGGGTGGGAGTCGATAAGCACTCTTGTTACGCACGAATGGCTAGCCTACGGTAAATGCATACTATGAGTGCCTGGTAGTTGATACCGTTTCAAGCCTACCACTGTTGTGTCGTCCGCAAACTTGATGATTGAGTTGGAGGCGTGCGTGGCCACGTAGTCGTGGTTGAACAGGGAGTACAGGAGAGGGCTCAGAACGCACCCTTGGGGCCTCAGTGTTGAGGATCAGCGGGGAGGAGATGTTGTTGCCTACCCTCACCACCTGGGGGCGGCCCGTCAGGAAGTCCAGTACCCAGTTTCTGGTTAGGGAATGTTTTAATCGTTGCTATGGGAACGACATCTTCAACGCACCGAATCAGCGTATTCGTCAATGTTGTTGTCTGACGCAATACGAAACATGTCCCAGTCCACGTGATGGAAGCAGTCTTGGAGTGTGGAGTCAGCTTGGTCGGACCAGCGTTGGACAGACCTCAGCGTGGGAGCCTCTTGTTTTTGCTTGGGGGGGGATATATACGGCTGTGATTATAATCGAAGAGAATTCTCTTGGTAGATAATGCGGTCTACATTTGATTGTGAGGAATTCTAAATCAGGTGAACAGAAGGATTTGAGTTCCTGTATGTTTCTTTCATCACACCATGTCACGTTAGTCATAAGGCATACGCCCCCGCCCCTCTTTTTACCAGAAATATGTTTTTTCCTGTCTGCGCTATGCGTGGAGAAACCTGTTGGCTGCACCGCTTCGGATAGCGTCTCTCCAGTAAGCCACGTTTCCGTGAAGCAAAGAACGTTACAGTCTCTGATGTCCCTCTGGAATGCTACCCTTGCTCGGATTTCATCAACCTTGTTGTCAAGAGACTGGACATTGGCAAGAAGAATGCTAGGGAATGGTGCACGGTGTGCCCGTCTCCGGAGTCTGACCAGAAGACCACCTCGTTTCCCTCTTTTTCGGAGTCGTTGTTACGCACAAATTGTTACGCACAAATGGCTAGCCTACGGTAAATGCATACTATGAGTGCCTGGTAGTTGATTCCGTTTCTGGCCAGACAATATTTGATCTGTTTTTCCGGTGAACCAAGGACAGTAAAATCTGAACCCGTCACAGAGTATTGAGTACAGGGTTCTATGCTGTAAAGGTTATCACTCAGGACTCTGAATCCGAAAATCCGAGTTTAAATCTTGGACGATCCTACCATGTCAATTAATTTGCCTCGTGGAACTAGAATATAGCTGTCCAAATATTGTTGTCAGTTGAAAGTATTTGCAACACGTGAAGGAACGACAGTCCGCTGTTGCTAATTAAACGCAGAATTATTTTTTTTTCAATTTCCATGTTGATTTAGAATATGGTTCTATGGTGTAATGGTTAGCACTCTGGACTTTGAATCCAGTGATCCGAGTTCAAATCTCGGTAGAACCTTCCTATTTTTTGTGCTGAATTATTCACATGGCCAACCAATAATCTCATAATCTGCTGTTTATCCGGTGTACAAATGACATGAAAATCAGAAGTCTACAATAATTACTCTGTATAGGGTTCTATGGTGTAATGGTTAGCACTCAGGACTCTGAATCCTGCGATCCGAGTTCAAATCTCGGTAGGATCTACCTCGATTTTGCAGTGACACACTCCTCCCTTGTCAACTTTAAAATAGTTGTGAGTGAAAGAAACAAGTGGGTGGGAGTCGATAAGCACTCTTGTTACGCACGAATGGCTAGCCTACGGTAAATGCATACTATGAGTGCCTGATAGTTGATACCGTTTCTGGCCGGACAATATTTGATCTGTTTTTCCGGTGAACCAAGGACAGTAAAATCTGAACCCGTCACAGAGTATTGAGTACAGGCTGTAAAGGTTATCACTCAGGACTCTGAATCCGAAAATCCGAGTTTAAATCTTGGATCCGAGTTTAAAAAGGGAGTACAGGAGAGGGCTCAGAACGCACCCTTGGGGCCTCAGTGTTGAGGATCAGCGGGGAGGAGATGTTGTTGCCTACCCTCACCACCTGGGGGCGGCCCGTCAGGAAGTCCAGTACCCAGTTTCTGGTTAGGGAATGTTTTAATCGTTGCTATGGGAACGACATCTTCAACGCACCGAATCAGCGTATTCGTCAATGTTGTTGTCTGACGCAATACGAAACATGTCCCAGTCCACGTGATGGAAGCAGTCTTGGAGTGTGGAGTCAGCTTGGTCGGACCAGCGTTGGACAGACCTCAGCGTGGGAGCCTCTTGTTTTTGCTTGGGGGGGGATATATACGGCTGTGATTATAATCGAAGAGAATTCTCTTGGTAGATAATGCGGTCTACATTTGATTGTGAGGAATTCTAAATCAGGTGAACAGAAGGATTTGAGTTCCTGTATGTTTCTTTCATCACACCATGTCACGTTAGTCATAAGGCATACGCCCCCGCCCCTCTTTTTACCAGAAATATGTTTTTTCCTGTCTGCGCTATGCGTGGAGAAACCTGTTGGCTGCACCGCTTCGGATAGCGTCTCTCCAGTAAGCCACGTTTCCGTGAAGCAAAGAACGTTACAGTCTCTGATGTCCCTCTGGAATGCTACCCTTGCTCGGATTTCATCAACCTTGTTGTCAAGAGACTGGACATTGGCAAGAAGAATGCTAGGGAATGGTGCACGGTGTGCCCGTCTCCGGAGTCTGACCAGAAGACCGCCTCGTTTCCCTCTTTTTCGGAGTCGTTGTTACGCACAAATTGTTACGCACAAATGGCTAGCCTACGGTAAATGCATACTATGAGTGCCTGGTAGTTGATTCCGTTTCTGGCCAGACAATATTTGATCTGTTTTTCCGGTGAACCAAGGACAGTAAAATCTGAACCCGTCACAGAGTATTGAGTACAGGGTTCTATGCTGTAAAGGTTATCACTCAGGACTCTGAATCCGAAAATCCGAGTTTAAATCTTGGACGATCCTACCATGTCAATTAATTTGCCTCGTGGAACTAGAATATAGCTGTCCAAATATTGTTGTCAGTTGAAAGTATTTGCAACACGTGAAGGAACGACAGTCCGCTGTTGCTAATTAAACGCAGAATTATTTTTTTTTCAATTTCCATGTTGATTTAGAATATGGTTCTATGGTGTAATGGTTAGCACTCTGGACTTTGAATCCAGTGATCCGAGTTCAAATCTCGGTGGAACATTTCTATTTTTTGTGCTGAATTATTCACATGGCCAACCAATAATCTCATAATCTGCTGTTTATCCGGTGTACAAATGACATGAAAATCAGAAGTCTACAATAATTACTCTGTATAGGGTTCTATGGTGTAATGGTTAGCACTCAGGACTCTGAATCCTGTGATCCGAGTTCAAATCTCGGTAGGACCTA
>NC_048583.1:1782375-1784875 GCF_013265735.2 Oncorhynchus mykiss | reverse complement strand
TCTATGGTGTAATGGTTAGCACTCAGGACTCTGAATCCTGCGATCCGAGTTCAAATCTCGGTAGGACCTACCTTGATTTTGCAGTGACACACTCCTCCCTTGTCAACTTTAAAATAGTTGTGCGTGAAAGAAAAAAGTGGGTGGGAGTCGATAAGCACTCTTGTTACGCACGAATGGCTAGCCTACGGTAAATGCATACTATGAGTGCCTGGTAGTTGATACCGTTTCTGGCCAGACAATATTTGATCTGTTTTTCCGGTGAACCAAGGACAGTAAAATCTGAACCCGTCACAGAGTATTGAGTACAGGGTTCTATGCTGTAAAGGTTATCACTCAGGACTCTGAATCCGAAAATCCGAGTTAAAATCTTGGACGATCCTACCATGTCAATTAATTTGCCTCGTGGAACTAGAATATAGCTGTCCAAATATTGTTGTCAGTTGAAAGTATTTGCAACACGTGAAGGAACGACAGTCCGCTGTTGCTAATTAAACGCAGAATTATTTTTTTTTCAATTTCCATGTTGATTTAGAATATGGTTCTATGGTGTAATGGTTAGCACTCTGGACTTTGAATCCAGTGATCCGAGTTCAAATCTCGGTAGAACCTTCCTATTTTTTGTGCTGAATTATTCACATGGCCAACCAATAATCTCATAATCTGCTGTTTATCCGGTGTACAAATGACATGAAAATCGGAAGTCTACAATAATTACTCTGTATAGGGTTCTATGGTGTAATGGTTAGCACTCAGGACTCTGAATCCTGCGATCCGAGTTCAAATCTCGGTAGGACCTACCTTGATTTTGCAGTGACACACTCCTCCCTTGTACAGGGTTCTATGCTGTAAAGGTTATCACTCAGGACTCTGAATCCTACAATCCGAGTTTAAATCTTGGACGATCCTACCATGTCAATTAATTTGCCTTGTGGAACTCGAATATAGCTGTCCAAATATTGTTGTCAGTTGAAAGTATTTGCAACACGTGAAGGAACGACAGTCCACTGTTGCTAATTAAACACAGATTTTTTTTTTTCAATTTCCATGTGGATTTAGAATATGGTTCTATGGTGTAATGTGCACTCTGGACTTTGAATCCAGTGATCCGAGTTCAAATCTCGGTAGAACCTTATTATTTTTTGTGCTGAATTATTCACATGGCCAAACAATAATCTCATAATCTGCTGTTTATCCGGTGTACAAATGACAGGAAAATCAGAAGTCTACAGTAATTTCTCTGTATAGGGTTCTATGGTATTTGCAACACGTGAAGGAACGACAGTCCGCTGTTGCTAATTAAACGCAGAATTATTTTTTTTTCAATTTCCATGTTGATTTAGAATATGGTTCTATGGTGTAATGGTTAGCACTCTGGACTTTGAATCCAGTGATCCGAGTTCAAATCTCGGTAGAACCTTCCTATTTTTTGTGCTGAATTATTCACATGGCCAACCAATAATCTCATAATCTGCTGTTTATCCGGTGTACAAATGACATGAAAATCGGAAGTCTACAATAATTACTCTGTATAGGGTTCTATGGTGTAATGGTTAGCACTCAGGACTCTGAATCCTGCGATCCGAGTTCAAATCTCGGTAGGACCTACCTTGATTTTGCAGCTTGTCAACTTTAAAATAGTTGTGCGTGAAAGAAACAAGTGGGTGGGAGTCGATAAGCACTCTTGTTACGCACGAATGGCTAGCCTACGGTAAATGCATACTATGAGTGCCTGGTAGTTGATACCGTTTCTGGCCAGACAATATTTGATCTGTTTTTCCGGTGAACCAAGGACAGTAAAATCTGAACCCGTCACAGAGTATTGAGTACAGGGTTCTATGCTGTAAAGGTTATCACTCAGGACTCCGAATCCTACAATCCGAGTTTAAATCTTGGACGATCCTACCATGTCAATTAATTTGCCTCGTGGAACTCGAATATAGCTGTCCAAATATTGTTGTCAGTTGAAAGTATTTGCAACACGTGAAGGAACGACAGTCCACTGTTGCTAATTAAACACAGATTTTTTTTTTTCAATTTCCATGTGATTTAGAATATGGTTCTATGGTGTAATGGTTAGCACTCTGGACTTTGAATCCAGTGATCCGAGTTCAAATCTCGGTAGAACCTTTCTATTTTTTGTGCTGAATTATTCACATGGCCAAACAATAATCTCATAATCTGCTGTTTATCCGGTGTACAAATGACAGGAAAATCGGAAGTCTACAGTAATTGCTCTGTATAGGGTTCTATGGTGTAATGGTTAGCACTCAGGACTCTGAATCCTGCGATCCGAGTTCAAATCTCGGTAGGACCTACCTTGATTTTGCAGTGACACACTCCTCCCTTGTACAGGGTTCTATGCTGTAAAGGTTATCACTCAGGACTCTGAATCCTACAATCCGAGTTTAAATCTTGGACGATCCTACCATGTCAATTAATTTGCCTTGTGGAACTCGAATATAGCTGTCCAAATATTGTTGTCAGTTGAAAGTATTTGCAA
>NC_048583.1:1717375-1767375 GCF_013265735.2 Oncorhynchus mykiss | reverse complement strand
GATCCGAGTTCAAATCTCGGTAGGACTTACCTAGATTTTGCAGTGACACACTCCTCCCTTGTCAACTTTAAAATAGTTGTGCGTGAAAGAAACAAGTGGGTGGGAGTCGATAAGCACTCTTGTTACGCACAAATGGCTAGCCTACAGTAAATGCATACTATGAGTGCCTGGTAGTTGATACCGTTTCTGGCCAGACAATATTTTATCTGTTTTTCCGGTGAACCAAGGACAGTAAAATCTGAACCCGTCACAGAGTATTGAGTACAGGGTTCTATGCTGTAAAGGATATCACTCAGGACTCTGAATCCTACAATCCAAGTTTAAATCTTGGACGATCCTACCATGTCAATTAATTTGCCTCGTGGAACTAGAATATAGCTGTCCAAATATTGTTGTCAGTTGAAAGTATTTGCAACACGTGAAGGAACGACAGTCCGCTGTTGCTAATTAAACGCAGAATTATTTTTTTTTCAATTTCCATGTTGATTTAGAATATGGTTCTATGGTGTAATGGTTAGCACTCAGGACTCTGAATCCTGCGATCCGAGTTCAAATCTCGGTAGGACCTTCCTTGATTTTGCAGTGACACACTCCTCCCCTGTCAACTTTAAAATAGTTGTGTGTGAAAGAAACAAATGGGTGGGAGTCGATAAGCACTCTTGTTACGCACGAATGGCTAGCCTACGGTAAATGCCTGGTAGTTGATACCGTTTCTGGCCAGACAATATTTTATCTGTTTTTCCGGTGAACCAAGGACAGTAAAATCTGAACCCGTCACAGAGTATTGAGTACAGGGTTCTATGCTGTAAAGGATATCACTCAGGACTCTGAATCCTGCGATCCGAGTTTAAATCTTGGACGATCCTACCATGTCAATTAATTTGCCTCGTGGAACTAGAATATAGCTGTCCAAATATTGTTGTCAGTTGAAAGTATTTGCAACACGTGAAGGAACGACAGTCCACTGTTGCTAATTAAACACAGATTTTTTTTTTCAATTTCCATGTGGATTTAGAATATGGTTTTATGGTGTAATGGTTAGCACTCTGGACTTTGAATCCAGTGATCCGAGTTCAAATCTCGGTAGAACCTTCCTATTTTTTGTGCTGAATTATTCACATGGCCAACCAATATTCTCATAATCTGCTGTTTATCCGGTGTACAAATGACATGAAAATCGGAAGTCTACAATAATTACTCTATATAGGGTTCTATGGTGTAATGGTTAGCACTCAGGACTCTGAATCCTGAGATCCGAGTTCAAATCTCAGTAGTACCTACCTTGATTTTGCAGTGACACACTCCTCCCTTGTCAACTTTAAAATAGTTGTGCGTGAAAGAAACAAGTGGGTGGGAGTCGATAAGCACTCTTGTTACGCACAAATGGCTAGCCTACGGTACATGCATACCATGAGTGCCTGGTAGTTGATACCGTTTCTGGTCAGACAATATTATATCTGTTTTTCCGGTGAACCAAGGACAGTAAAATCTGAACCTGTCACAGAGTATTGAGTACAGGGTTCTATGCTGTAAAGGTTATCACTCAGGACTCTGAATCCTACAATCCGAGTTTAAATCTTGGACGATCCTACCATGTCAATTAATTTGCCTGGTGGAACTCGAATATAGCTGTCCAAATATTGTTGTCAGTTGAAAGTATTTGCAACACGTGAAGGAACGACAGTCCACTGTTGCTAATTAAACACAGATTTTTTTTTTTCAATTTCCATGTGGATTTAGAATATGGTTCTATGGTGTAATGGTTAGCACTCTGGACTTTGAATCCAGTGATCCGAGTTCAAATCTCGGTAGAACCTTCCTATTTTTTGTGCTGAATTATTCACATGGCCAACCAATAATCTCATAATCTGCTGTTTATCCGGTGTACAAATGACATGAAAATCGGAAGTCTACAATAATTACTCTGTATAGGGTTCTATGGTGTAATGGTTAGCACTCAGGACTCTGAATCCTGCGATCCGAGTTCAAATCTCGGTAGGACCTACCTTGATTTTGCAGTGACACACTCCTCCCTTGTCAACTTTAAAATAGTTGTGCGTGAAAGAAACAAGTGGGTGGGAGTCGATAAGCACTCTTGTTACGCACAAATGGCTAGCCTACGGTAAATGCATACTATGAGTGCCTGGTAGTTGATACCGTTTCTGGTCAGACAATATTTTATCTGTTTTTCCGGTGAACCAAGGACAGTAAAATCTGAACCCGTCACAGAGTATTGAGTACAGGGTTCTATGCTGTAAAGGTTATCACTCAGGACTCTGAATCCTACAATCCGAGTTTAAATCTTGGACGATCCTACCATGTCAATTAATTTGCCTGGTGGAACTCGAATATAGCTGTCCAAATATTGTTGTCAGTTGAAAGTATTTGCAACACGTGAAGGAACGACGGTCCACTGTTGCTAATTAAACACAGATTTTTTTTTTTCAATTTCCATGTGGATTTAGAATATGGTTCTATGGTGTAATGGTTAGCACTCTGGACTTTGAATCCAGTGATCCGAGTTCAAATCTCGGTAGTACCTTCCTATTTTTTGTGCTGAATTATTCACATGGCCAACCAATAATCTCATAATCTGCTGTTTATCCGGTGTACAAATGACATGAAAATCGGAAGTCTACAATAATTACTCTGTATAGGGTTCTATGGTGTAATGGTTAGCACTCAGGACTCTGAATCCTGCGATCTGAGTTCAAATCTCGGTAGGACCTACCTTGATTTTGCAGTGACACACTCCTCCCTTGTCAACTTTAAAATAGTTGTGCGTGAAAGAAACAAGTGGGTGGGAGTCGATAAGCACTCTTGTTACGCACAAATGGCTAGCCTACGGTAAATGCATACTATGAGTGCCTGGTAGTTGATACCGTTTCTGGTCAGACAATATTTTATCTGTTTTTCCGGTGAACCAAGGACAGTAAAATCTGAACCCGTCACAGAGTATTGAGTACAGGGTTCTATGCTGTAAAGCACATATGTCAGAGTCAAGGCCCGCGGGCCACATCCGGCCCGCAAGAAGGTTTTTTACGGCCCCTGGGATGATCTTGATTTATTATTAGAACCGGCCCGCAGCAAGCCGGCAGCCCGCAGATCTTTTACACGCACCAATACTACATTTCCCACAATGCAAAGGTGACGCACCGAGCAGTAGGCTGCTTCATTTCAATATTTATTGGCACAGCAGTCGTCAGCATCACAGTAAAATTAACTTTCAGATACCCATCAAAAATGGCAAAACGGAAGGTGGATACTGAGAACCGGGGGTTTCAAACAAGGTGGGAGTCGGAGTATATGTTCACGAAGGTAGCTGGAAAACCTGTGTGTCTTCTGTGTGGAGAAAGTGTGGCGGTACTGAAAGAGTATAATCTGAGACGACATTATGAAACGAAACACGCGGACACACACGCGGACGCAACTGTCAAGGCCAGTTTTATTTTGGCAGAAGAGATCGCTAAATCAGCCCGGCCATTTACGGAGGGGGATTTCATCAAAAACTGCATGATTAAAGTTTGTGACGAAGTTTGCCCAGAAAAAAGGCAACTCTTTTTAAATGTGAGTCTGAGCAGAAACACCATTGCCGAGAGAGTAGACCAGTTGTCCATCAATCTAAAAGAGCAGCTTGTGAAAAAGGGAAAAGATTTTATTGCATATTCCTTGGCTGTGGATGAGAGCACCGACATTTCTGACATTGCCCAGTTGTCAATTTTCATCCGCGGAGTGGACTCCAACCTAAGCGTGACAGAGGAGTTTTTGGCTTTACGTCCTATGCATGGCACAACTACGGGGCATGATTTGTATGAAGAGGTGTCAAGATGTGTAAATGAGATGGAGCTGCCTTGGGAAAAACTCGTGGGTTTGACAACCGACGGAGCACCTGCGATGTGTGGACACAGGAGCGGACTGGTGGCGAAGATACGGGAAAAGATGCAAGAGGAAAACGCGACAGGTGAGCTGACAGCTTATCATTGTATCATACACCAGGAAGCGTTGTGCGGTAAAGCCTTGAAAATGGAGCATGTAATGAGCATCATCACGCGCACAGTTAACTTTATCAGAGCCAAAGGTTTGAATCACCGCCAGTTCAAGGCATTTCTGACGGAGTTAGAAACGGAGCATGGTGATTTGCCTTATCACACAGAGGTGCGATGGCTAAGCCAGGGAAAGGTGCTTCAAAGATGTTTCGAGCTTCGTGAGGAGATTTGTCTGTTCTTGGACAGCAAAGGGAAAGACACAACACAACTCCGAGACGAAATGTTTCTGTGTGAAATGGCTTTTCTGTGTGACATTACGAGTCATCTGAATGCAATAAACTTGCAGCTGCAGGGTCGGGATCGTGTCATCTCTGATATGTACAGTACAGTGAAGGCATTTAAAACCAAACTGACTCTGTGGGAGACGCAGATGCGGAAAGAAAATTTGAGCCACTTTCCCAGCTGCCAGACCATGAAAGAGAAGCTCTCTACCAGTGCGTTCCCGAGCACACAGTTGGCTGATAAAATAGGTATGCTTGCCGCTGACTTTCGACGCCGATTTGCTGACTTTGAAGCACAAAAAAGCAGGTTGGAACTGCTCGGTAACCCATTTGCTGTTGACGTGGAAAGCTCACCACCAAACCTCCAAATGGAGTTGATTGACCTCCAATGCAATGATGCACTGAGGGCAAAATATGCGGCAGTGGGTGCTGCGGAGTTCGCCCGTTTCCTCCCCGGCACAATGCCCCAGCTGCGCATCCAGGCTGCTCAAACGTTGTCTATGTTTGGCAGCACATACCTGTGTGAACAACTGTTTTCTTTGATGAACCTGAACAAAACATCACACAGAAGTCGACTTACTGCTGAACACCTCCACTCAATTCTGAGGATTTCTTCAGCTCAGAGCCTTACCCCGAACATTGATGAACTTGTGGAAAAGATGGGACACCACCAAGTATCACCCTCAACCTCAAACAAGTGAACATTACTGTGCAATCACATATTTAGAGTTTTTACTCAGTTCAAGTTTAAAAGTTAAAATGTAATATTTGTTTTCACTGCATGTTACTTCTCCTTAAACAAAGTGTTGTTTTTGATTAATAGATTTTTGCACTTTATTTTTTTGTATTTCAATCCAATTATATTTTAAAAATATTTCAGTTGAGTGGATGATAGAAAATTGCTATTATTGTTTTTTCTTTGAAGTAAATTTAGCCCACTTTTGCTAAAATAGAAAATATAGTCTACTGATGGTGCCTTGAATGCCGGTTTCTTTCATTTAATGTTCATGTTATGGGGATATTTATATAAAGGAAATTTGTCTTTTGTGTCTGTTGAAAATTAAAGATTACTGACAGAGCCATAAGAAAATATTGCTTTATTTATCTGATCATATTGTAATATATTTGTTAGGTTTTCAGTAGGTTCAATTAGGTTCACTAGACTATATGCGTCATTTAAAAATTTTTCAATGAACATTCGAACAGTCCGGCCCTCGTCTTGTAGCTGATTTTTTTATTTGGCCCTCCGTCCATTTGACTTTGACACCCCTGCTGTAAAGGATATCACTCAGGACTCTGAATCCTACAATCCGAGTTTAAATCTTGGACGATCCTACCATGTCAATTAATTTGCCTGGTGGAACTCGAATATAGCTGTCCAAATATTGTTGTCAGTTGAAAGTATTTGCAACACGTGAAGGAACGACAGTCCACTGTTGCTAATTAAACACAGATTTTTTTTTTTCAATTTCCATGTGGATTTAGAATATGGTTCTATGGTGTAATGGTTAGCACTCTGGACTTTGAATCCAGTGATCCGAGTTCAAATCTCGGTAGAACCTTCCTATTTTTTGTGCTGAATTATTCACATGGCCAACCAATAATCTCATAATCTGCTGTTTATCCGGTGTACAAATGACATGAAAATCGGAAGTCTACAATAATTACTTGTATAGGGTTCTATGGTGTAATGGTTAGCACTCAGGACTCTGAATCCTGTGATCCGAGTTCAAATCTCGGTAGGACCTACCTTGATTTTGCAGTGACACACTCCTCCCTTGTCAACTTTAAAATAGTTGTGCGTGAAAGAAACAAGTGGGTGGGAGTCGATAAGCACTCTTGTTACGCACGAATGGCTAGCCTACGGTAAATACATACTATGAGTGCCTGGTAGTTGATACCGTTTCTGGTCAGACAATATTTGATCTGTTTTTCCGGTGAACCAAGGACAGTAAAATCTGAACCCGTCACAGAGTATTGAGTACAGGGTTCTATGCTGTAAAGGTTATCACTCAGGACTCTGAATCCTACAATCCGAGTTTAAATCTTGGACGATCCTACCATGTCAATTAATTTGCCTCGTGGAACTAGAATATAGCTGTCCAAATATTGTTGTCAGTTGAAATTATTTGCAACACGTGAAGGAACGACAGTCCACTGTTGCTAATTAAACACAGATTTTTTTTTTTCAATTTCCATGTGGATTTAGAATATGGTTCTATGGTGTAATGGTTAGCACTCTGGACTTTGAATCCAATGATCCGAGTTCAAATCTCGGTAGAACCTTCCTATTTTTTGTGCTGAATTATTCACATGGCCAACCAATAATCTCATAATCTGCTGTTTATCCGGTGTACAAATGACATGAAAATCGGAAGTCTACAATAATTACTCTGTATAGGGTTCTATGGTGTAATGGTTAGCACTCAGGACTCTGAATCCTGCGATCCGAGTTCAAATCTTGGACGATCCTACCATGTCAATTAATTTGCCTCGTGGAACTAGAATATAGCTGTCCAAATATTGTTGTCAGTTGAAAGTATTTGCAACACGTGAAGGAACGACAGTCCACTGTTGCTAATTAAACACAGATTTTTTTTTTTCAATTTCCATGTGGATTTAGAATATGATTCTATGGTGTAATGGTTAGCACTCTGGACTTTGAATCCAGTGATCCGAGTTCAAATCTCGGTAGGACCTACCTTGATTTTGCAGTGACACACTCCTCCCTTGTCAACTTTAAAATAGTTGTGCGTGAAAGAAACAAGTGGGTGGGTGTCGATAAGCACTCTTGTTACGCACAAATGGCTAGCCTACGGTAAATGCATACTATGAGTGCCTGGTAGTTGATACCGTTTCTGGTCAGACAATATTTTATCTGTTTTTCCGGTGAACCAAGGACAGTAAAATCTGAACCCGTCACAGAGTATTGAGTACAGGGTTCTATGCTGTAAAGGTTATCACTCAGGACTCTGAATCCTACAATCCGAGTTTAAATCTTGGACGATCCTACCATGTCAATTAATTTGCCTGGTGGAACTCGAATATAGCTGTCCAAATATTGTTGTCAGTTGAAAGTATTTGCAACACGTGAAGGAACGACAGTCCACTGTTGCTAATTAAACACAGATTTTTTTTTTTCAATTTCCATGTGGATTTAGAATATGATTCTATGGTGTAATGGTTAGCACTCTGGACTTTGAATCCAGTGATCCGAGTTCAAATCTCGGTAGGACCTACCTTGATTTTGCAGTGACACACTCCTCCCTTGTCAACTTTAAAATAGTTGTGCGTGAAAGAAACAAGTGGGTGGGAGTCGATAAGCACTCTTGTTACGCACGAATGGCTAGCCTACGGTAAATACATACTATGAGTGCCTGGTAGTTGATACCGTTTCTGGTCAGACAATATTTGATCTGTTTTTCCGGTGAACCAAGGACAGTAAAATCTGAACCCGTCACAGAGTATTGAGTACAGGGTTCTATGCTGTAAAGGTTATCACTCAGGACTCTGAATCCTACAATCCGAGTTTAAATCTTGGACGATCCTACCATGTCAATTAATTTGCCTCGTGGAACTAGAATATAGCTGTCCAAATATTGTTGTCAGTTGAAAGTATTTGCAACACGTGAAGGAACGACAGTCCACTGTTGCTAATTAAACACAGATTTTTTTTTTTCAATTTCCATGTGGATTTAGAATATGGTTCTATGGTGTAATGGTTAGCACTCTGGACTTTGAATCCAATGATCCGAGTTCAAATCTCGGTAGAACCTTCCTATTTTTTGTGCTGAATTATTCACATGGCCAACCAATAATCTCATAATCTGCTGTTTATCCGGTGTACAAATGACATGAAAATCGGAAGTCTACAATAATTACTCTGTATAGGGTTCTATGGTGTAATGGTTAGCACTCAGGACTCTGAATCCTGCGATCCGAGTTCAAATCTCGGTAGGACCTACCTAGATTTTGCAGTGACACACTCCTCCCTTGTCAACTTTAAAATAGTTGTGCGTGAAAGAAACAAGTGGGTGGGAGTCGATAAGCACTCTTGTTACGCACGAATGGCTAGCCTACGGTAAATGCATACTATGAGTGCCTGGTAGTTGATACCGTTTCTGGCCAGACAATATTTGATCTGTTTTTCCGGTGAACCAAGGACAGTAAAATCTGAACCCGTCACAGAGTATTGAGTACAGGGTTCTATGCTGTAAAGGATATCACTCAGGACTCTGAATCCTACAATCCGAGTTTAAATCTTGGACGATCCTACCATGTCAATTAATTTGCCTCGTGGAACTAGAATATAGCTGTCCAAATATTGTTGTCAGTTGAAAGTATTTGCAACACGTGAAGGAACGACAGTCCACTGTTGCTAATTAAACACAGATTTTTTTTTTTTCAATTTCCATGTGGATTTAGAATATGGTTCTATGGTGTAATGGTTAGCACTCTGGACTTTGAATCCAGTGATCCGAGTTCAAATCTCGGTAGAACCTTCCTATTTTTTGTGCTGAATTATTCACATGGCCAAACAATAATCTCATAATCTGCTGTTTATCCGGTGTACAAATGACATGAAAATCGGAAGTCTACAGTAATTACTCTGTATAGGGTTCTATGGTGTAATGGTTAGCACTCAGGACTCTGAATCCTGCGATCCGAGTTCAAATCTCGGTAGGACCTACCTTGATTTTGCAGTGACACACTCCTCCCTTGTCAACTTTAAAATAGTTGTGCGTGAAAGAAACAAGTGGGTGGGAGTCGATAAGCACTCTTGTTACGCACGAATGGCTAGCCTACGGTAAATGCATACTATGAGTGCCTGGTAGTTGATACCGTTTCTGGCCAGACAATATTTGATCTGTTTTTCCGGTGAACCAAGGACAGTAAAATCTGAACCCGTCACAGAGTATTGAGTACAGGGTTCTATGCTGTAAAGGATATCACTCAGGACTCTGAATCCTACAATCCGAGTTTAAATCTTGGACGATCCTACCATGTCAATTAATTTGCCTCGTGGAACTAGAATATAGCTGTCCAAATATTGTTGTCAGTTGAAAGTATTTGCAACACGTGAAGGAACGACAGTCCACTGTTGCTAATTAAACACAGATTTTTTTTTTTTTTCAATTTCCATGTGGATTTAGAATATGGTTCTATGGTGTAATGGTTAGCACTCTGGACTTTGAATCCAGTGATCCGAGTTCAAATCTCGGTAGAACCTTCCTATTTTTTGTGCTGAATTATTCACATGGCCAAACAATAATCTCATAATCTGCTGTTTATCCGGTGTACAAATGACAGGAAAATCGGAAGTCTACAATAATTACTCTGTATAGGGTTCTATGGTGTAATGATTAGCACTCAGGACTCTGAATCCTGCGATCCGAGTTCAAATCTCGGTAGGACCTACCTTGATTTTGCAGTGACACACTCCTCCCTTGTCAACTTTAAAATAGTTGTGCGTGAAAGAAACAAGTGGGTGGGAGTCGATAAGCACTCTTGTTACGCACGAATGGCTAGCCTACGGTAAATGCATACTATGAGTGCCTGGTAGTTGATACCGTTTCTGGCCAGACAATATTTGATCTGTTTTTCCGGTGAACCAAGGACAGTAAAATCTGAACCCGTCACAGAGTATTGAGTACAGGGTTCTATGCTGTAAAGGATATCACTCAGGACTCTGAATCCTACAATCCGAGTTTAAATCTTGGACGATCCTACCATGTCAATTAATTTGCCTCGTGGAACTAGAATATAGCTGTCCAAATATTGTTGTCAGTTGAAAGTATTTGCAACACGTGAAGGAACGACAGTCCACTGTTGCTAATTAAACACAGATTTTTTTTTTTTCAATTTCCATGTGGATTTAGAATATGGTTCTATGGTGTAATGGTTAGCACTCTGGACTTTGAATCCAGTGATCCGAGTTCAAATCTCGGTAGAACCTTCCTATTTTTTGTGCTGAATTATTCACATGGCCAAACAATAATCTCATAATCTGCTGTTTATCCGGTGTACAAATGACAGGAAAATCGGAAGTCTACAATAATTACTCTGTATAGGGTTCTATGGTGTAATGGTTAGCACTCAGGACTCTGAATCCTGCGATCCGAGTTCAAATCTCGGTAGGACCTACCTTGATTTTGCAGTGACACACTCCTCCCTTGTCAACTTTAAAATAGTTGTGCGTGAAAGAAACAAGTGGGTGGGAGTCGATAAGCACTCTTGTTACGCACGAATGGCTAGCCTACGGTAAATGCATACTATGAGTGCCTGGTAGTTGATACCGTTTCTGGCCAGACAATATTTGATCTGTTTTTCCGGTGAACCAAGGACAGTAAAATCTGAACCCGTCACAGAGTATTGAGTACAGGGTTCTATGCTGTAAAGGATATCACTCAGGACTCTGAATCCTACAATCCGAGTTTAAATCTTGGACGATCCTACCATGTCAATTAATTTGCCTCGTGGAACTAGAATATAGCTGTCCAAATATTGTTGTCAGTTGAAAGTATTTGCAACACGTGAAGGAACGACAGTCCACTGTTGCTAATTAAACACAGATTTTTTTTTTTTCAATTTCCATGTGGATTTAGAATATGGTTCTATGGTGTAATGGTTAGCACTCTGGACTTTGAATCCAGTGATCCGAGTTCAAATCTCGGTAGAACCTTCCTATTTTTTGTGCTGAATTATTCACATGGCCAAACAATAATCTCATAATCTGCTGTTTATCCGGTGTACAAATGACATGAAAATCGGAAGTCTACAGTAATTACTCTGTATAGGGTTCTATGGTGTAATGGTTAGCACTCAGGACTCTGAATCCTGCGATCCGAGTTCAAATCTCGGTAGGACCTACCTTGATTTTGCAGTGACACACTCCTCCCTTGTCAACTTTAAAATAGTTGTGCGTGAAAGAAACAAGTGGGTGGGAGTCGATAAGCACTCTTGTTACGCACAAATGGCTAGCCTACGGTAAATGCATACTATGAGTGCCTGGTAGTTGATACCGTTTCTGGCCAGACAATATTTGATCTGTTTTTCCGGTGAACCAAGGACAGTAAAATCTGAACCCGTCACAGAGTATTGAGTACAGGGTTCTATGCTGTAAAGGATATCACTCAGGACTCTGAATCCTACAATCCGAGTTTAAATCTTGGACGATCCTACCATGTCAATTAATTTGCCTCGTGGAACTAGAATATAGCTGTCCAAATATTGTTGTCAGTTGAAAGTATTTGCAACACGTGAAGGAACGACAGTCCACTGTTGCTAATTAAACACAGATTTTTTTTTTTTTTCAATTTCCATGTGGATTTAGAATATGGTTCTATGGTGTAATGGTTAGCACTCTGGACTTTGAATCCAGTGATCCGAGTTCAAATCTCGGTAGAACCTTCCTATTTTTTGTGCTGAATTATTCACATGGCCAAACAATAATCTCATAATCTGCTGTTTATCCGGTGTACAAATGACATGAAAATCGGAAGTCTACAGTAATTACTCTGTATAGGGTTCTATGGTGTAATGGTTAGCACTCAGGACTCTGAATCCTGCGATCCGAGTTCAAATCTCGGTAGGACCTACCTTGATTTTGCAGTGACACACTCCTCCCTTGTCAACTTTAAAATAGTTGTGCGTGAAAGAAACAAGTGGGTGGGAGTCGATAAGCACTCTTGTTACGCACGAATGGCTAGCCTACGGTAAATGCATACTATGAGTGCCTGGTAGTTGATACCGTTTCTGGCCAGACAATATTTGATCTGTTTTTCCGGTGAACCAAGGACAGTAAAATTTGAACCCGTCACAGAGTATTGAGTACAGGGTTCTATGCTGTAAAGGATATCACTCAGGACTCTGAATCCTACAATCCGAGTTTAAATCTTGGACGATCCTACCATGTCAATTAATTTGCCTCGTGGAACTAGAATATAGCTGTCCAAATATTGTTGTCAGTTGAAAGTATTTGCAACACGTGAAGGAACGACAGTCCACTGTTGCTAATTAAACACAGATTTTTTTTTTTTCAATTTCCATGTGGATTTAGAATATGGTTCTATGGTGTAATGGTTAGCACTCTGGACTTTGAATCCAGTGATCCGAGTTCAAATCTCGGTAGAACCTTCCTATTTTTTTGTGCTGAATTATTCACATGGCCAAACAATAATCTCATAATCTGCTGTTTATCCGGTGTACAAATGACAGGAAAATCGGAAGTCTACAGTAATTACTCTGTATAGGGTTCTATGGTGTAATGGTTAGCACTCAGGACTCTGAATCCTGCGATCTGAGTTCAAATCTCGGTAGGACCTACCTTGATTTTGCAGTGACACACTCCTCCCTTGTCAACTTTAAAATAGTTGTGTGTGAAAGAAACAAGTGGGTGGGAGTCGATAAGCACTCTTGTTACGCACGAATGGCTAGCCTACGGTAAATGCATACTATGAGTGCCTGGTAGTTGATACCGTTTCTGGCCAGACAATATTTGATCTGTTTTTCCGGTGAACCAAGGACAGTAAAATCTGAACCCGTCACAGAGTATTGAGTACAGGGTTCTATGCTGTAAAGGTTATCACTCAGGACTCTGAATCCTACAATCCGAGTTTAAATCTTGGACGATCCTACCATGTCAATTAATTTGCCTCGTGGAACTAGAATATAGCTGTCCAAATATTGTTGTCAGTTGAAAGTATTTGCAACACGTGAAGGAACGACAGTCCACTGTTGCTAATTAAACACAGATTTTTTTTTTTTCAATTTCCATGTGGATTTAGAATATGGTTCTATGGTGTAATGGTTAGCACTCTGGACTTTGAATCCAGTGATCCGAGTTCAAATCTCGGTAGAACCTTCCTATTTTTTGTGCTGAATTATTCACATGGCCATACAATAATCTCATAATCTGCTGTTTATCCGGTGTACAAATGACAGGAAAATCGGAAGTCTACAATAATTACTCTGTATAGGGTTCTATGGTGTAATGGTTAGCACTCAGGACTCTGAATCCTGCGATCCGAGTTCAAATCTCGGTAGGACCTACCTTGATTTTGCAGTGACACACTCCTCCCTTGTCAACTTTAAAATAGTTGTGTGTGAAAGAAACAAGTGGGTGGGAGTCGATAAGCACTCTTGTTACGCACGAATGGCTAGCCTACGGTAAATGCATACTATGAGTGCCTGGTAGTTGATACCGTTTCTGGCCAGACAATATTTGATCTGTTTTTCCGGTGAACCAAGGACAGTAAAATCTGAACCCGTCACAGAGTATTGAGTACAGGGTTCTATGCTGTAAAGGTTATCACTCAGGACTCTGAATCCTACAATCCGAGTTTAAATCTTGGACGATCCTACCATGTCAATTAATTTGCCTCGTGGAACTAGAATATAGCTGTCCAAATATTGTTGTCAGTTGAAAGTATTTGCAACACGTGAAGGAACGACAGTCCACTGTTGCTAATTAAACACAGATTTTTTTTTTTTTCAATTTCCATGTGGATTTAGAATATGGTTCTATGGTGTAATGGTTAGCACTCTGGACTTTGAATCCAGTGATCCGAGTTCAAATCTCGGTAGAACCTTCCTATTTTTTGTGCTGAATTATTCACATGGCCATACAATAATCTCATAATCTGCTGTTTATCCGGTGTACAAATGACAGGAAAATCGGAAGTCTACAATAATTACTCTGTATAGGGTTCTATGGTGTAATGGTTAGCACTCAGGACTCTGAATCCTGCGATCCGAGTTCAAATCTCGGTAGGACCTACCTTGATTTTGCAGTGACACACTCCTCCCTTGTCAACTTTAAAATAGTTGTGTGTGAAAGAAACAAGTGGGTGGGAGTCGATAAGCACTCTTGTTACGCACGAATGGCTAGCCTACGGTAAATGCATACTATGAGTGCCTGGTAGTTGATACCGTTTCTGGCCAGACAATATTTGATCTGTTTTTCCGGTGAACCAAGGACAGTAAAATCTGAACCCGTCACAGAGTATTGAGTACAGGGTTCTATGCTGTAAAGGATATCACTCAGGACTCTGAATCCTACAATCCAAGTTTAAATCTTGGACGATCCTACCATGTCAATTAATTTGCCTCGTGGAACTAGAATATAGCTGTCCAAATATTGTTGTCAGTTGAAAGTATTTGCAACACGTGAAGGAACGACAGTCCACTGTTGCTAATCAAACACAGATTTTTTTTTTTCAATTTCCATGTGGATTTAGAATATGGTTCTATGGTGTAATGGTTAGCACTCTGGACTTTGAATCCAGTGATCCGAGTTCAAATCTCGGTAGAACCTTCCTATTTTTTGTGCTAAATTATTCACATGGCCAAACAATAATCTCATAATCTGCTGTTTATCCGGTGTACAAATGACAGGAAAATCGGAAGTCTACAGTAATTACTCTGTATAGGGTTCTATGGTGTAATGGTTAGCACTCAGGACTCTGAATCCTGCGATCCGAGTTCAAATCTCGGTAGGACCTACCTTGATTTTGCAGTGACACACTCCTCCCTTGTCAACTTTAAAATAGTTGTGTGTGAAAGAAACAAGTGGGTGGGAGTCGATAAGCACTCTTGTTACGCACGAATGGCTAGCCTACGGTAAATGCATACTATGAGTGCCTGGTAGTTGATACCGTTTCTGGCCAGACAATATTTGATCTGTTTTTCCGGTGAACCAAGGACAGTAAAATCTGAACCCGTCACAGAGTATTGAGTACAGGGTTCTATGCTGTAAAGGTTATCACTCAGGACTCTGAATCCTACAATCCGAGTTTAAATCTTGGACGATCCTACCATGTCAATTAATTTGCCTCGTGGAACTAGAATATAGCTGTCCAAATATTGTTGTCAGTTGAAAGTATTTGCAACACGTGAAGGAACGACAGTCCACTGTTGCTAATTAAACACAGATTTTTTTTTTTTCAATTTCCATGTGGATTTAGAATATGGTTCTATGGTGTAATGGTTAGCACTCTGGACTTTGAATCCAGTGATCCGAGTTCAAATCTCGGTAGAACCTTCCTATTTTTTGTGCTGAATTATTCACATGGCCAAACAATAATCTCATAATCTGCTGTTTATCCGGTGTACAAATGACAGGAAAATCGGAAGTCTACAATAATTACTCTGTATAGGGTTCTATGGTGTAATGGTTAGCACTCAGGACTCTGAATCCTGTGATCCGAGTTCAAATCTCGGTAGGACCTACCTTGATTTTGCAGTGACACACTCCTCCCTTGTCAACTTTAAAATAGTTGTGTGTGAAAGAAACAAGTGGGTGGGAGTCGATAAGCACTCTTGTCACGCACGAATGGCTAGCCTACGGTAAATGCATACTATGAGTGCCTGGTAATTGATACCGTTTCTGGCCAGACAATATTTGATCTGTTTTTCCGGTGAACCAAGGACAGTAAAATCTGAACCCGTCACAGAGTATTGAGTTCAGGGTTCTATGCTGTAAAGGATATCACTCAGGACTCTGAATCCTACAATCCGAGTTTAAATCTTGGACGATCCTACCATGTCAATTAATTTGCCTCGTGGAACTAGAATATAGCTGTCCAAATATTGTTGTCAGTTGAAAGTATTTGCAACACGTGAAGGAACGACAGTCCACTGTTGCTAATTAAACACAGATTTTTTTTTTTTCAATTTCCATGTGGATTTAGAATATGGTTCTATGGTGTAATGGTTAGCACTCTGGACTTTGAATCCAGTGATCCGAGTTCAAATCTCGGTAGAACCTTCCTATTTTTTGTGCTGATTTTTTCACATGGCCAACCAATAATCTCATAATCTGCTGTTTATCCGGTGTACAAATGACATGAAAATCGGAAGTCTACAATAATTACTTGTATAGGGTTCTATGGTGTAATGGTTAGCACTCAGGACTCTGAATCCTGTGATTCGAGTTCAAATCTTGGTAGGACCTACCTTGATTTTGCAGTGACACACTCCTCCCTTGTCAACTTTAAAATAGTTGTGCGTGAAAGAAACAAGTGGGTGGGAGTCGATAAGCACTCTTGTTACGCACGAATGGCTAGCCTACGGTAAATGCATCTGAACCCGTCACAGAGTCTGAACCCGTCACAGAGTATTGAGTACAGGGTTCTATGCTGTAAAGGTTATCACTCAGGACTCTGAATCCTACAATCCGAGTTTAAATCTTGGACGATCCTACCATGTCAATTAATTTGCCTCGTGGAACTAGAATATAGCTGTCCAAATATTGTTGTCAGTTGAAAGTATTTGCAACACGTGAAGGAACGACAGTCCACTGTTGCTAATTAAACACAGATTTTTTTTTTTTCAATTTCCATGTGGATTTAGAATATGGTTCTATGGTGTAATGGTTAGCACTCTGGACTTTGAATCCAGTGATCCGAGTTCAAATCTCGGTAGAACCTTCCTATTTTTTGTGCTGAATTATTCACATGGCCAAACAATAATCTCATAATCTGCTGTTTATCCGGTGTACAAATGACAGGAAAATCGGAAGTCTACAATAATTACTCTGTATAGGGTTCTATGGTGTAATGGTTAGCACTCAGGACTCTGAATCCTGTGATCCGAGTTCAAATCTCGGTAGGACCTACCTTGATTTTGCAGTGACACACTCCTCCCTTGTCAACTTTAAAATAGTTGTGTGTGAAAGAAACAAGTGGGTGGGAGTCGATAAGCACTCTTGTCACGCACGAATGGCTAGCCTACGGTAAATGCATACTATGAGTGCCTGGTAATTGATACCGTTTCTGGCCAGACAATATTTGATCTGTTTTTCCGGTGAACCAAGGACAGTAAAATCTGAACCCGTCACAGAGTATTGAGTTCAGGGTTCTATGCTGTAAAGGATATCACTCAGGACTCTGAATCCTACAATCCGAGTTTAAATCTTGGACGATCCTACCATGTCAATTAATTTGCCTCGTGGAACTAGAATATAGCTGTCCAAATATTGTTGTCAGTTGAAAGTATTTGCAACACGTGAAGGAACGACAGTCCACTGTTGCTAATTAAACACAGATTTTTTTTTTTTCAATTTCCATGTGGATTTAGAATATGGTTCTATGGTGTAATGGTTAGCACTCTGGACTTTGAATCCAGTGATCCGAGTTCAAATCTCGGTAGAACCTTCCTATTTTTTGTGCTGATTTTTTCACATGGCCAACCAATAATCTCATAATCTGCTGTTTATCCGGTGTACAAATGACATGAAAATCGGAAGTCTACAATAATTACTTGTATAGGGTTCTATGGTGTAATGGTTAGCACTCAGGACTCTGAATCCTGTGATTCGAGTTCAAATCTTGGTAGGACCTACCTTGATTTTGCAGTGACACACTCCTCCCTTGTCAACTTTAAAATAGTTGTGCGTGAAAGAAACAAGTGGGTGGGAGTCGATAAGCACTCTTGTTACGCACGAATGGCTAGCCTACGGTAAATGCATACTATGAGTGCCTGGTAGTTGATACCGTTTCTGGCCAGACAATATTTGATCTGTTTTTCCGGTGAACCAAGGACAGTAAAATCTGAACCCGTCACAGAGTATTGAGTACAGGGTTCTATGCTGTAAAGGATATCACTCAGGACTCTGAATCCTACAATCCGAGTTTAAATCTTGGACGATCCTACCATGTCAATTAATTGCCTCCTTAATTACACTCCTCCCTTGTCAACTTTAAAATAGTTGTGCGTGAAAGAAACAAGTGGGTGGGAGTCGATAAGCACTCTTGTTACGCACAAATGGTTAGCCTACGGTAAATGCATACTATGAGTGCCTGGTAGTTGATACCGTTTCTGGCCAGACAATATTTGATCTGTTTTTCCGGTGAACCAAGGACAGTAAAATCTGAACCCGTCACAGAGTATTGAGTACAGGGTTCTATGCTGTAAAGGATATCACTCAGGACTCTGAATCCTACAATCCGAGTTTAAATCTTGAAATCTTGGACGATCCTACCATGTCAATTAATTGCCTCGTGGAACTAGAATATAGCTGTCCAAATATTGTTGTCAGTTGAAAGTATTTGCAACACGTGAAGGAACGACAGTCCGCTGTTGCTAATTAAACGCAGAATTATTTTTTTTTCAATTTCCATGTTGATTTAGAATATGGTTCTATGGTGTAATGGTTAGCACTCTGGACTTTGAATCCAGTGATCCGAGTTCAAATCTCGATAGAACCTTCCTATTTTTTGTGCTGAATTATTCACATGGCCAACCAATAATCTCATAATCTGCTGTTTATCCGGTGTACAAATGACATGAAAATCAGAAGTCTACAATAATTACTCTGTATAGGGTTCTATGGTGTAATGGTTAGCACTCAGGACTCTGAATCCTGCTATCCGAGTTCAAATCTCGGTAGGACCTACCTTTATTTTGCAGTGACACACTCCTCCCTTGTCAACTTTAAAATAGTTGTGCGTGAAAGAAACAAGTGGGTGGGAGTCGATAAGCACTCTTGTTACGCACGAATGGCTAGCCTACGGTAAATGCATACTATGAGTGCCTGGTAGTTGATACCGTTTCTGGCCAGACAATATTTTATCTGTTTTTCCGGTGAACCAAGGACAGTAAAATCTGAACCCGTCACAGAGTATTGAGTACAGGGTTCTATGCTGTAAAGGTTATCACTCAGGACTCTGAATCCTACAATCCGAGTTTAAATCTTGGGCGATCCTACCATGTCAATTAATTTGCCTCGTGGAACTAGAATATAGCTGTCCAAATATTGTTGTCAGTTGAAAGTATTTGCAACACGTGAAGGAACGACAGTCCGCTGTTGCTAATTAAACGCAGAATTATTTTTTTTTCAATTTCCATGTTGATTTAGAATATGGTTCTATGGTGTAATGGTTAGCACTCTGGACTTTGAATCCAGTGATCAGAGTTCAAATCTCGGTAGAACCTTCCTATTTTTTGTGCTGAATTATTCACATGGCCAACCAATAATCTCATAATCTGCTGTTTATCCGGTGTACAAATGACATGAAAATCGGAAGTCTACAATAATTACTCTGTATAGGGTTCTATGGTGTAATGGTTAGCACTCAGGACTCTGAATCCTGCGATCCGAGTTCAAATCTCGGTAGGACCTACCTTGATTTTGCAGTGACACACTCCTCCCTTGTCAACTTTAAAATAGTTGTGCGTGAAAGAAACAAGTGGGTGGGAGTCGATAAGCACTCTTATTTACGCACGAATGGCTAACCTACGGTAAATGCATACTATGAGTGCCTGGTAGTTGATACCGTTTCTGGCCAGACAATATTTGATCTGTTTTTCCGGTGAACCAAGGACAGTAAAATCTGAACCCGTCAGAGAGTATTGAGTACAGGGTTCTATGCTGTAAAGGTTATCACTCAGGACTCTGAATCCGAAAATCCGAGTTTAAATCTTGGACGATCCTACCATGTCAATTAATTTGCCTCGTGGAACTCGAATATAGCTGTCCAAATATTGTTGTCAGTTGAAAGTATTTGCAACACGTGAAGGAACGACAGTCCGCTGTTGCTAATTAAACGCAGAATTATTTTTTTTTCAATTTCCATGTTGATTTAGAATATGGTTCTATGGTGTAATGTTTAGCACTCTGGACTTTGAATCCAGTGATCCGAGTTCAAATCTCGATAGAACCTTCCTATTTTTTGTGCTGAATTATTCACATGGCCAACCAATAATCTCATAATCTGCTGTTTATCCGGTGTACAAATGACATGAAAATCAGAAGTCTACAGGGTTCTATGGTGTAATGGTTAGCACTCAGTACTCTGAATTCTGCGATCCGAGTTCAAATCTCGGTAGGACCTACCTAGATTTTGCAGTGACACACTCCTCCCTTGTCAACTTTAAAATAGTTGTGCGTGAAAGAAACAAGTGGGTGGGAGTCGATAAGCACTCTTGTTACGCACGAATGGCTAGCCTACGGTAAATGCATACTATGAGTGCCTGGTAGTTGATACCGTCTCTGGCCAGACAATATTTTATCTGTTTTTCCGGTGAACCAAGGACAGTAAAATCTGAACCCGTCACAGAGTATTGAGTACAGGGTTCTATGCTGTAAAGGATATCACTCAGGACTCTGAATCCTACAATCCGAGTTTAAATCTTGGACGATCCTACCATGTCAATTAATTTGCCTCGTGGAACTAGAATATAGCTGTCCAAATATTTAAACTTTAAAATAGTTGTGCGTGAAAGAAACAAGTGTGTGGGAGTCGATAAGCACTCTTGTTACGCACGAATGGCTAGCCTACGGTAAATGCATACTATGAGTGCCTGGTAGTTGATACCGTTTCTGGCCAGACAATATTTGATCTGTTTTTCCGGTGAACCAAGGACAGTAGAATCTGAACCCGTCACAGAGTATTGAATACAGGGTTCTATGCTGTAAAGGATATCACTCAGGACTCTGAATCCTACAATCCGAGTTTAAATCTTGGACGATCCTACCATGTCAATTAATTTGCCTCGTGGAACTCGAATATAGCTGTCCAAATATTGTTGTCAGTTGAAAGTATTTGCAACACGTGAAGGAACGACAGTCCGCTGTTGCTAATTAAACGCAGAATTATTTTTTTTTCAATTTCCATGTTGATTTAGAATATGGTTCTATGGTGTAATGGTTAGCACTCTGGACTTTGAATCCAGTGATCCGAGTTCAAATCTCGGTAGAACCTTCCTATTTTTTGTGCTGAATTATTCACATGGCCAAACAATAATCTCATAATCTGCTGTTTATCCGGTGTACAAATGACATGAAAATCGGAAGTCTACAATAATTACTCTGTATAGGGTTCTATGGTGTAATGGTTAGCACTCAGGACTCTGAATCCTGCGATCCGAGTTCAAATCTCGGTAGGACCTACCTAGATTTTGCAGTGACACACTCCTCCCTTGTCAACTTTAAAATAGTTGTGCGTGAAAGAAACAAGTGGGTGGGAGTCGATAAGCACTCTTGTTACGCACAAATGGCTAGCCTACGGTAAATGCATACTATGAGTGCCTGGTAGTTGATACCGTTTCTGGTCAGACAATATTTTATCTGTTTTTCCGGTGAACCAAGGACAGTAAAATCTGAACCCGTCACAGAGTATTGAGTACAGGGTTCTATGCTGTAAAGGATATCACTCAGGACTCTGAATCCTACAATCCGAGTTTAAATCTTGGACGATCCTACCATGTCAATTAATTTGCCTCGTGGAACTCGAATATAGCTGTCCAAATATTGTTGTCAGTTGAAAGTATTTGCAACACGTGAAGGAACGACAGTCCGCTGTTGCTAATTAAACGCAGAATTATTTTTTTTTCAATTTCCATGTTGATTTAGAATATGGTTCTATGGTGTAATGGTTAGCACTCTGGACTTTGAATCCAGTGATCCGAGTTCAAATCTCGGTAGAACCTTCCTATTTTTTGTGCTGAATTATTCACATGGCCAACCAATAATCTCATAATCTGCTGTTTATCCGGTGTACAAATTACATGAAAATCAGAAGTCTACAATAATTACGCTGTATAGGGTTCTATGGTGTAATGGTTAGCACTCAGGACTCTGAATCCTGCGATCCGAGTTCAAATCTCGGTAGGACCTACCTTGATTTTGCAGTGACACACTCCTCCCTTGTCAACTTTAAAATAGTTGTGCGTGAAAGAAACAAGTGGGTGGGAGTCGATAAGCACTCTTGTTACGCACGAATGGCTAGCCTACAGTAAATGCATACTATGAGTGCCTGGTAGTTGATACCGTTTCTGGCCAGACAATATTTGATCTGTTTTTCCGGTGAACCAAGGACAGTAAAATCTGAACCCGTCACAGAGTATTGAATACAGGGTTCTATGCTGTAAAGGATATCACTCAGGACTCTGAATCCTACAATCCGAGTTTAAATCTTGGACGATCCTACCATGTCAATTAATTTGCCTCGTGGAACTAGAATATAGCTGTCCAAATATTGTTGTCAGTTGAAAGTATTTGCAACACGTGAAGGAACGACAGTCCGCTGTTGCTAATTAAACGCAGAATTATTTTTTTTTCAATTTCCATGTTGATTTAGAATATGGTTCTATGGTGTAATGGTTAGCACTCTGGACTTTGAATCCAGTGATCCGAGTTCAAATCTCGGTAGAACCTTCCTATTTTTTGTGCTGAATTATTCACATGGCCAAACAATAATCTCATAATCTGCTGTTTATCCGGTGTACAAATGACAGGAAAATCGGAAGTCTACAATAATTACTCTGTATATGGTTCTATGGTGTAATGGTTAGCACTCAGGACTCTGAATCCTGCGATCCGAGTTCAAATCTCGGTAGGACCTACCTTGATTTTGCAGTGACACACTCCTCCCTTGTCAACTTTAAAATAGTTGTGCGTGAAAGAAACAAGTGGGTGGGAGTCGATAAGCACTCTTGTTACGCACGAATGGCTAGCCTACAGTAAATGCATACTATGAGTGCCTGGTAGTTGATACCGTTTCTGGCCAGACAATATTTGATCTGTTTTTCCGGTGAACCAAGGACAGTAAAATCTGAACCCGTCACAGAGTATTGAGTACAGGGTTCTATGCTGTAAAGGATATCACTCAGGACTCTGAATCCTACAATCCGAGTTTAAATCTTGGACGATCCTACCATGTCAATTAATTTGCCTCGTGGAACTAGAATATAGCTGTCCAAATATTGTTGTCAGTTGAAAGTATTTGCAACACGTGAAGGAACGACAGTCCGCTGTTGCTAATTAAACACAGATTTTTTTTTTTTCAATTTCCATGTGGATTTAGAATATGGTTCTATGGTGTAATGGTTAGCACTCTGGACTTTGAATCCAGTGATCCAAGTTCAAATCTCGGTAGAACCTTCCTATTTTTTGTGCTGAATTATTCACATGGCCAAACAATAATCTCATAATCTGCTGTTTATCCGGTGTACAAATGACAGGAAAATCGGAAGTCTACAGTAATTACTCTGTATAGGGTTCTATGGTGTAATGGTTAGCACTCAGGACTCTGAATCCTGCGATCCGAGTTCAAATCTCGGTAGGACCTACCTTGATTTTGCAGTGACACACTCCTCCCTTGTCAACTTTAAAATAGTTGTGCGTGAAAGAAACAAGTGGGTGGGAGTCGATAAGCACTCTTGTTACGCACGAATGGCTAGCCTACAGTAAATGCATACTATGAGTGCCTGGTAGTTGATACCGTTTCTGGCCAGACAATATTTGATCTGTTTTTCCGGTGAACCAAGGACAGTAAAATCTGAACCCGTCACAGAGTATTGAGTACAGGGTTCTATGCTGTAAAGGATATCACTCAGGACTCTGAATCCTACAATCCGAGTTTAAATCTTGGACGATCCTACCATGTCAATTAATTTGCCTCGTGGAACTAGAATATAGCTGTCCAAATATTGTTGTCAGTTGAAAGTATTTGCAACACGTGAAGGAACGACAGTCCGCTGTTGCTAATTAAACACAGATTTTTTTTTTTTCAATTTCCATGTGGATTTAGAATATGGTTCTATGGTGTAATGGTTAGCACTCTGGACTTTGAATCCAGTGATCCGAGTTCAAATCTCGGTAGAACCTTCCTATTTTTTGTGCTGAATTATTCACATGGCCAAACAATAATCTCATAATCTGCTGTTTATCCGGTGTACAAATGACAGGAAAATCAGAAGTCTACAGTAATTACTCTGTATAGGGTTCTATGGTGTAATGGTTAGCACTCAGGACTCTGAATCCTGCGATCCGAGTTCAAATCTCGGTAGGACCTACCTAGATTTTGCAGTGACACACTCCTCCCTTGTCAACTTTAAAATAGTTGTGCGTGAAAGAAACAAGTGGGTGGGAGTCGATAAGCACTCTTGTTACGCACAAATGGCTAGCCAACGGTAAATGCATACTATGAGTGCCTGGTAGTTGATACCGTTTCTGGCCAGACAATATTTTATCTGTTTTTCCGGTGAACCAAGGACAGTAAAATCTGAACCCGTCACAGAGTATTGAGTACAGGGTTCTATGCTGTAAAGGATATCACTCAGGACTCTGAATCCTACAATCCGAGTTTAAATCTTGGACGATCCTACCATGTCAATTAATTTGCCTCGTGGAACTAGAATATAGCTGTCCAAATATTTAAACTTTAAAATAGTTGTGCGTGAAAGAAACAAGTGTGTGGGAGTCGATAAGCACTCTTGTTACGCACGAATGGCTAGCCTACGGTAAATGCATACTATGAGTGCCTGGTAGTTGATACCGTTTCTGGCCAGACAATATTTGATCTGTTTTTCCGGTGAACCAAGGACAGTAGAATCTGAACCCGTCACAGAGTATTGAATACAGGGTTCTATGCTGTAAAGGATATCACTCAGGACTCTGAATCCTACAATCCGAGTTTAAATCTTGGACGATCCTACCATGTCAATTAATTTGCCTCGTGGAACTCGAATATAGCTGTCCAAATATTGTTGTCAGTTGAAAGTATTTGCAACACGTGAAGGAACGACAGTCCGCTGTTGCTAATTAAACGCAGAATTATTTTTTTTTCAATTTCCATGTTGATTTAGAATATGGTTCTATGGTGTAATGGTTAGCACTCTGGACTTTGAATCCAGTGATCCGAGTTCAAATCTCGGTAGAACCTTCCTATTTTTTGTGCTGAATTATTCACATGGCCAAACAATAATCTCATAATCTGCTGTTTATCCGGTGTACAAATGACATGAAAATCGGAAGTCTACAATAATTACTCTGTATAGGGTTCTATGGTGTAATGGTTAGCACTCAGGACTCTGAATCCTGCGATCCGAGTTCAAATCTCGGTAGGACCTACCTAGATTTTGCAGTGACACACTCCTCCCTTGTCAACTTTAAAATAGTTGTGCGTGAAAGAAACAAGTGGGTGGGAGTCGATAAGCACTCTTGTTACGCACAAATGGCTAGCCTACGGTAAATGCATACTATGAGTGCCTGGTAGTTGATACCGTTTCTGGTCAGACAATATTTTATCTGTTTTTCCGGTGAACCAAGGACAGTAAAATCTGAACCCGTCACAGAGTATTGAGTACAGGGTTCTATGCTGTAAAGGATATCACTCAGGACTCTGAATCCTACAATCCGAGTTTAAATCTTGGACGATCCTACCATGTCAATTAATTTGCCTCGTGGAACTCGAATATAGCTGTCCAAATATTGTTGTCAGTTGAAAGTATTTGCAACACGTGAAGGAACGACAGTCCGCTGTTGCTAATTAAACGCAGAATTATTTTTTTTTCAATTTCCATGTTGATTTAGAATATGGTTCTATGGTGTAATGGTTAGCACTCTGGACTTTGAATCCAGTGATCCGAGTTCAAATCTCGGTAGAACCTTCCTATTTTTTGTGCTGAATTATTCACATGGCCAACCAATAATCTCATAATCTGCTGTTTATCCGGTGTACAAATTACATGAAAATCAGAAGTCTACAATAATTACGCTGTATAGGGTTCTATGGTGTAATGGTTAGCACTCAGGACTCTGAATCCTGCGATCCGAGTTCAAATCTCGGTAGGACCTACCTTGATTTTGCAGTGACACACTCCTCCCTTGTCAACTTTAAAATAGTTGTGCGTGAAAGAAACAAGTGGGTGGGAGTCGATAAGCACTCTTGTTACGCACGAATGGCTAGCCTACAGTAAATGCATACTATGAGTGCCTGGTAGTTGATACCGTTTCTGGCCAGACAATATTTGATCTGTTTTTCCGGTGAACCAAGGACAGTAAAATCTGAACCCGTCACAGAGTATTGAATACAGGGTTCTATGCTGTAAAGGATATCACTCAGGACTCTGAATCCTACAATCCGAGTTTAAATCTTGGACGATCCTACCATGTCAATTAATTTGCCTCGTGGAACTAGAATATAGCTGTCCAAATATTGTTGTCAGTTGAAAGTATTTGCAACACGTGAAGGAACGACAGTCCGCTGTTGCTAATTAAACGCAGAATTATTTTTTTTTCAATTTCCATGTTGATTTAGAATATGGTTCTATGGTGTAATGGTTAGCACTCTGGACTTTGAATCCAGTGATCCGAGTTCAAATCTCGGTAGAACCTTCCTATTTTTTGTGCTGAATTATTCACATGGCCAAACAATAATCTCATAATCTGCTGTTTATCCGGTGTACAAATGACAGGAAAATCGGAAGTCTACAATAATTACTCTGTATATGGTTCTATGGTGTAATGGTTAGCACTCAGGACTCTGAATCCTGCGATCCGAGTTCAAATCTCGGTAGGACCTACCTTGATTTTGCAGTGACACACTCCTCCCTTGTCAACTTTAAAATAGTTGTGCGTGAAAGAAACAAGTGGGTGGGAGTCGATAAGCACTCTTGTTACGCACGAATGGCTAGCCTACAGTAAATGCATACTATGAGTGCCTGGTAGTTGATACCGTTTCTGGCCAGACAATATTTGATCTGTTTTTCCGGTGAACCAAGGACAGTAAAATCTGAACCCGTCACAGAGTATTGAGTACAGGGTTCTATGCTGTAAAGGATATCACTCAGGACTCTGAATCCTACAATCCGAGTTTAAATCTTGGACGATCCTACCATGTCAATTAATTTGCCTCGTGGAACTAGAATATAGCTGTCCAAATATTGTTGTCAGTTGAAAGTATTTGCAACACGTGAAGGAACGACAGTCCGCTGTTGCTAATTAAACACAGATTTTTTTTTTTTCAATTTCCATGTGGATTTAGAATATGGTTCTATGGTGTAATGGTTAGCACTCTGGACTTTGAATCCAGTGATCCAAGTTCAAATCTCGGTAGAACCTTCCTATTTTTTGTGCTGAATTATTCACATGGCCAAACAATAATCTCATAATCTGCTGTTTATCCGGTGTACAAATGACAGGAAAATCGGAAGTCTACAGTAATTACTCTGTATAGGGTTCTATGGTGTAATGGTTAGCACTCAGGACTCTGAATCCTGCGATCCGAGTTCAAATCTCGGTAGGACCTACCTTGATTTTGCAGTGACACACTCCTCCCTTGTCAACTTTAAAATAGTTGTGCGTGAAAGAAACAAGTGGGTGGGAGTCGATAAGCACTCTTGTTACGCACGAATGGCTAGCCTACAGTAAATGCATACTATGAGTGCCTGGTAGTTGATACCGTTTCTGGCCAGACAATATTTGATCTGTTTTTCCGGTGAACCAAGGACAGTAAAATCTGAACCCGTCACAGAGTATTGAGTACAGGGTTCTATGCTGTAAAGGATATCACTCAGGACTCTGAATCCTACAATCCGAGTTTAAATCTTGGACGATCCTACCATGTCAATTAATTTGCCTCGTGGAACTAGAATATAGCTGTCCAAATATTGTTGTCAGTTGAAAGTATTTGCAACACGTGAAGGAACGACAGTCCGCTGTTGCTAATTAAACACAGATTTTTTTTTTTTCAATTTCCATGTGGATTTAGAATATGGTTCTATGGTGTAATGGTTAGCACTCTGGACTTTGAATCCAGTGATCCGAGTTCAAATCTCGGTAGAACCTTCCTATTTTTTGTGCTGAATTATTCACATGGCCAAACAATAATCTCATAATCTGCTGTTTATCCGGTGTACAAATGACAGGAAAATCAGAAGTCTACAGTAATTACTCTGTATAGGGTTCTATGGTGTAATGGTTAGCACTCAGGACTCTGAATCCTGCGATCCGAGTTCAAATCTCGGTAGGACCTACCTAGATTTTGCAGTGACACACTCCTCCCTTGTCAACTTTAAAATAGTTGTGCGTGAAAGAAACAAGTGGGTGGGAGTCGATAAGCACTCTTGTTACGCACGAATGGCTAGCCTACAGTAAATGCATACTATGAGTGCCTGGTAGTTGATACCGTTTCTGGCCAGACAATATTTGATCTGTTTTTCCGGTGAACCAAGGACAGTAAAATCTGAACCCGTCACAGAGTATTGAGTACAGGGTTCTATGCTGTAAAGGATATCACTCAGGACTCTGAATCCTACAATCCGAGTTTAAATCTTGGACGATCCTACCATGTCAATTAATTTGCCTCGTGGAACTAGAATATAGCTGTCCAAATATTGTTGTCAGTTGAAAGTATTTGCAACACGTGAAGGAACGACAGTCCGCTGTTGCTAATTAAACACAGATTTTTTTTTTTTCAATTTCCATGTGGATTTAGAATATGGTTCTATGGTGTAATGGTTAGCACTCTGGACTTTGAATCCAGTGATCCGAGTTCAAATCTCGGTAGAACCTTCCTATTTTTTGTGCTGAATTATTCACATGGCCAAACAATAATCTCATAATCTGCTGTTTATCCGGTGTACAAATGACAGGAAAATCGGAAGTCTACAATAATTACTCTGTATAGGGTTCTATGGTGTAATGGTTAGCACTCAGGACTCTGAATCCTGCGATCCGAGTTCAAATCTCGGTAGGACCTACCTTGATTTTGCAGTGACACACTCCTCCCTTGTCAACTTTAAAATAGTTGTGCGTGAAAGAAACAAGTGGGTGGGAGTCGATAAGCACTCTTGTTACGCACAAATGGCTAGCCTACGGTAAATGCATACTATGAGTGCCTGGTAGTTGATACCGTTTCTGGCCAGACAATATTTGATCTGTTTTTCCGGTGAACCAAGGACAGTAAAATCTGAACCCGTCACAGAGTATTGAGTACAGGGTTCTATGCTGTAAAGGATATCACTCAGGACTCTGAATCCTACAATCCGAGTTTAAATCTTGGACGATCCTACCATGTCAATTAATTTGCCTCGTGGAACTAGAATATAGCTGTCCAAATATTGTTGTCAGTTGAAAGTATTTGCAACACGTGAAGGAACGACAGTCCGCTGTTGCTAATTAAACACAGATTTTTTTTTTTTCAATTTCCATGTGGATTTAGAATATGGTTCTATGGTGTAATGGTTAGCACTCTGGACTTTGAATCCAGTGATCCGAGTTCAAATCTCGGTAGAACCTTCCTATTTTTTGTGCTGAATTATTCACATGGCCAAACAATAATCTCATAATCTGCTGTTTATCCGGTGTACAAATGACAGGAAAATCGGAAGTCTACAGTAATTACTCTGTATAGGGTTCTATGGTGTAATGGTTAGCACTCAGGACTCTGAATCCTGCGATCTGAGTTCAAATCTCAGCAGGACCTACCTTGATTTTGCAGTGACACACTCCTCCCTTGTCAACTTTAAAATAGTTGTGCGTGAAAGAAACAAGTGGGTGGGAGTCGATAAGCACTCTTGTTACGCACGAATGGCTAGCCTACGGTAAATGCATACTGTGAGTGCCTGGTAGTTGATACCGTTTCTGGCCAGACAATATTTGATCTGTTTTTCCGGTGAACCAAGGACAGTAAAATCTGAACCCGTCACAGAGTATTGAGTACAGGGTTCTATGCTGTAAAGGATATCACTCAGGACTCTGAATCCTACAATCCGAGTTTAAATCTTGGACGATCCTACCATGTCAATTAATTTGCCTCGTGGAACTAGAATATAGCTGTCCAAATATTGTTGTCAGTTGAAAGTATTTGCAACACGTGAAGGAACGACAGTCCGCTGTTGCTAATTAAACACAGATTTTTTTTTTTTCAATTTCCATGTGGATTTAGAATATGGTTCTATGGTGTAATGGTTAGCACTCTGGACTTTGAATCCAGTGATCCGAGTTCAAATCTCGGTAGAACCTTCCTATTTTTTGTGCTGAATTATTCACATGGCCATACAATAATCTCATAATCTGCTGTTTATCCGGTGTACAAATGACAGGAAAATCAGAAGTCTACAGTAATTACTCTGTATAGGGTTCTATGGTGTAATGGTTAGCACTCAGGACTCTGAATCCTGCGATCCGAGTTCAAATCTCGGTAGGACCTACCTAGATTTTGCAGTGACACACTCCTCCCTTGTCAACTTTAAAATAGTTGTGCGTGAAAGAAACAAGTGGGTGGGAGTCGATAAGCACTCTTGTTACGCACGAATGGCTAGCCTACAGTAAATGCATACTATGAGTGCCTGGTAGTTGATACCGTTTCTGGCCAGACAATATTTGATCTGTTTTTCCGGTGAACCAAGGACAGTAAAATCTGAACCCGTCACAGAGTATTGAGTACAGGGTTCTATGCTGTAAAGGATATCACTCAGGACTCTGAATCCTACAATCCGAGTTTAAATCTTGGACGATCCTACCATGTCAATTAATTTGCCTCGTGGAACTAGAATATAGCTGTCCAAATATTGTTGTCAGTTGAAAGTATTTGCAACACGTGAAGGAACGACAGTCCGCTGTTGCTAATTAAACACAGATTTTTTTTTTTTCAATTTCCATGTGGATTTAGAATATGGTTCTATGGTGTAATGGTTAGCACTCTGGACTTTGAATCCAGTGATCCGAGTTCAAATCTCGGTAGAACCTTCCTATTTTTTGTGCTGAATTATTCACATGGCCAAACAATAATCTCATAATCTGCTGTTTATCCGGTGTACAAATGACAGGAAAATCGGAAGTCTACAATAATTACTCTGTATAGGGTTCTATGGTGTAATGGTTAGCACTCAGGACTCTGAATCCTGCGATCCGAGTTCAAATCTCGGTAGGACCTACCTTGATTTTGCAGTGACACACTCCTCCCTTGTCAACTTTAAAATAGTTGTGCGTGAAAGAAACAAGTGGGTGGGAGTCGATAAGCACTCTTGTTACGCACAAATGGCTAGCCTACGGTAAATGCATACTATGAGTGCCTGGTAGTTGATACCGTTTCTGGCCAGACAATATTTGATCTGTTTTTCCGGTGAACCAAGGACAATAAAATCTGAACCCGTCACAGAGTATTGAGTACAGGGTTCTATGCTGTAAAGGATATCACTCAGGACTCTGAATCCTACAATCCGAGTTTAAATCTTGGACGATCCTACCATGTCAATTAATTTGCCTCGTGGAACTAGAATATAGCTGTCCAAATATTGTTGTCAGTTGAAAGTATTTGCAACACGTGAAGGAACGACAGTCCGCTGTTGCTAATTAAACACAGATTTTTTTTTTTCAATTTCCATGTGGATTTAGAATATGGTTCTATGGTGTAATGGTTAGCACTCTGGACTTTGAATCCAGTGATCCGAGTTCAAATCTCGGTAGAACCTTCCTATTTTTTGTGCTGAATTATTCACATGGCCAAACAATAATCTCATAATCTGCTGTTTATCCGGTGTACAAATGACAGGAAAATCGGAAGTCTACAGTAATTACTCTGTATAGGGTTCTATGGTGTAATGGTTAGCACTCAGGACTCTGAATCCTGCGATCTGAGTTCAAATCTCAGCAGGACCTACCTTGATTTTGTAGTGACACACTCCTCCCTTGTCAACTTTAAAATAGTTGTGCGTGAAAGAAACAAGTGGGTGGGAGTCGATAAGCACTCTTGTTACGCACGAATGGCTAGCCTACGGTAAATGCATACTGTGAGTGCCTGGTAGTTGATACCGTTTCTGGCCAGACAATATTTGATCTGTTTTTCCGGTGAACCAAGGACAGTAAAATCTGAACCCGTCACAGAGTATTGAGTACAGGGTTCTATGCTGTAAAGGTTATCACTCAGGACTCTGAATCCTACAATCCGAGTTTAAATCTTGGACGATCCTACCATGTCAATTAATTTGCCTCGTGGAACTAGAATATAGCTGTCCAAATATTGTTGTCAGTTGAAAGTATTTGCAACACGTGAAGGAACGACAGTCCACTGTTGCTAATTAAACACAGATTTTTTTTTTTCAATTTCCATGTGGATTTAGAATATGGTTCTATGGTGTAATGGTTAGCACTCTGGACTTTGAATCCAGTGATCCGAGTTCAAATCTCGGTAGAACCTTCCTATTTTTTGTGCTGAATTATTCACATGGCCAAACAATAATCTCATAATCTGCTGTTTATCCGGTGTACAAATGACAGGAAAATCAGAAGTCTACAGTAATTACTCTGTATAGGGTTCTATGGTGTAATGGTTAGCACTCAGGACTCTGAATCCTGCGATCCGAGTTCAAATCTCGGTAGGACCTACCTTGATTTTGCAGTGACACACTCCTCCCTTGTCAACTTTAAAATAGTTGTGCGTGAAAGAAACAAGTGGGTGGGAGTCGATAAGCACTCTTGTTACGCACGAATGGCTAGCCTACAGTAAATGCATACTATGAGTGCCTGGTAGTTGATACCGTTTCTGGCCAGACAATATTTGATCTGTTTTTCCGGTGAACCAAGGACAGTAAAATCTGAACCCGTCACAGAGTATTGAGTACAGGGTTCTATGCTGTAAAGGATATCACTCAGGACTCTGAATCCTACAATCCGAGTTTAAATCTTGGACGATCCTACCATGTCAATTAATTTGCCTCGTGGAACTAGAATATAGCTGTCCAAATATTGTTGTCAGTTGAAAGTATTTGCAACACGTGAAGGAACGACAGTCCGCTGTTGCTAATTAAACACAGATTTTTTTTTTTTCAATTTCCATGTGGATTTAGAATATGGTTCTATGGTGTAATGGTTAGCACTCTGGACTTTGAATCCAGTGATCCGAGTTCAAATCTCGGTAGAACCTTCCTATTTTTTGTGCTGAATTATTCACATGGCCAAACAATAATCTCATAATCTGCTGTTTATCCGGTGTACAAATGACAGGAAAATCGGAAGTCTACAATAATTACTCTGTATAGGGTTCTATGGTGTAATGGTTAGCACTCAGGACTCTGAATCCTGCGATCCGAGTTCAAATCTCGGTAGGACCTACCTTGATTTTGCAGTGACACACTCCTCCCTTGTCAACTTTAAAATAGTTGTGCGTGAAAGAAACAAGTGGGTGGGAGTCGATAAGCACTCTTGTTACGCACAAATGGCTAGCCTACGGTAAATGCATACTATGAGTGCCTGGTAGTTGATACCGTTTCTGGCCAGACAATATTTGATCTGTTTTTCCGGTGAACCAAGGACAGTAAAATCTGAACCCGTCACAGAGTATTGAGTACAGGGTTCTATGCTGTAAAGGATATCACTCAGGACTCTGAATCCTACAATCCGAGTTTAAATCTTGGACGATCCTACCATGTCAATTAATTTGCCTCGTGGAACTAGAATATAGCTGTCCAAATATTGTTGTCAGTTGAAAGTATTTGCAACACGTGAAGGAACGACAGTCCGCTGTTGCTAATTAAACACAGATTTTTTTTTTTCAATTTCCATGTGGATTTAGAATATGGTTCTATGGTGTAATGGTTAGCACTCTGGACTTTGAATCCAGTGATCCGAGTTCAAATCTCGGTAGAACCTTCCTATTTTTTGTGCTGAATTATTCACATGGCCAAACAATAATCTCATAATCTGCTGTTTATCCGGTGTACAAACACACTCCTCCCTTGTCAACTTTAAAATAGTTGTGCGTGAAAGAAACAAGTGGGTGGGAGTCGATAAGCACTCTTGTTACGCACGAATGGCTAGCCTACGGTAAATGCATACTGTGAGTGCCTGGTAGTTGATACCGTTTCTGGCCAGACAATATTTGATCTGTTTTTCCGGTGAACCAAGGACAGTAAAATCTGAACCCGTCACAGAGTATTGAGTACAGGGTTCTATGCTGTAAAGGTTATCACTCAGGACTCTGAATCCTACAATCCGAGTTTAAATCTTGGACGATCCTACCATGTCAATTAATTTGCCTCGTGGAACTAGAATATAGCTGTCCAAATATTGTTGTCAGTTGAAAGTATTTGCAACACGTGAAGGAACGACAGTCCACTGTTGCTAATTAAACACAGATTTTTTTTTTTCAATTTCCATGTGGATTTAGAATATGGTTCTATGGTGTAATGGTTAGCACTCTGGACTTTGAATCCAGTGATCCAAGTTCAAATCTTGGTAGAACCTTCCTATTTTTTGTGCTGAATTATTCACATGGCCAAACAATAATCTCATAATCTGCTGTTTATCCGGTGTACAAATGACAGGAAAATCAGAAGTCTACAGTAATTACTCAGTATAGGGTTCTATGGTGTAATGGTTAGCACTCAGGACTCTGAATCCTGCGATCCGAGTTCAAATCTCAGCAGGACCTACCTTGATTTTGCAGTGACACACTCCTCCCTTGTCAACTTTAAAATAGTTGTGCGTGAAAGAAACAAGTGGGTGGGAGTCGATAAGCACTCTTGTTACGCACGAATGGCTAGCCTACGGTAAATGCATACTATGAGTGCCTGGTAGTTGATACCGTTTCTGGCCAGACAATATTTGATCTGTTTTTCCGGTGAACCAAGGACAGTAAAATCTGAACCCGTCACAGAGTATTGAGTACAGGGTTCTATGCTGTAAAGGTTATCACTCAGGACTCTGAATCCTACAATCCGAGTTTAAATCTTGGACGATCCTACCATGTCAATTAATTTGCCTCGTGGAACTAGAATATAGCTGTCCAAATATTGTTGTCAGTTGAAAGTATTTGCAACACGTGAAGGAACGACAGTCCACTGTTGCTAATTAAACACAGATTTTTTTTTTTCAATTTCCATGTGGATTTAGAATATGGTTCTATGGTGTAATGGTTAGCACTCTGGACTTTGAATCCAGTGATCCGAGTTCAAATCTCGGTAGAACCTTCCTATTTTTTGTGCTGAATTATTCACATGGCCAAACAATAATCTCATAATCTGCTGTTTATCCGGTGTACAAATGACAGGAAAATCGGAAGTCTACAGTAATTGCTCTGTATAGGGTTCTATGGTGTAATGGTTAGCACTCAGGACTCTGAATCCTGCGATCTGAGTTCAAATCTCAGCAGGACCTATCTTGATTTTGCAGTGACACACTCCTCCCTTGTCAACTTTAAAATAGTTGTGCGTGAAAGAAACAAGTGGGTGGGAGTCGATAAGCACTCTTGTTACGCACAAATGGCTAGCCTACGGTAAATGCATACTATGAGTGCCTGGTAGTTGATACCGTTTCTGGTCAGACAATATTTTATCTGTTTTTCCGGTGAACCAAGGACAGTAAAATCTGAACCCGTCACAGAGTATTGAGTACAGGGTTCTATGCTGTAAAGGATATCTCAGGACTCTGAATCCTACAATCCGAGTTTAAATCTTGGACGATCCTACCATGTCAATTAATTTGCCTCGTGGAACTCGAATATAGCTGTCCAAATATTGTTGTCAGTTGAAAGTATTTGCAACACGTGAAGGAACGACAGTCCGCTGTTGCTAATTAAACGCAGAATTATTTTTTTTTCAATTTCCATGTTGATTTAGAATATGGTTCTATGGTGTAATGGTTAGCACTCTGGACTTTGAATCCAGTGATCCGAGTTCAAATCTCGGTAGAACCTTCCTATTTTTTGTGCTGAATTATTCACATGGCCAACCAATAATCTCATAATCTGCTGTTTATCCGGTGTACAAATTACATGAAAATCAGAAGTCTACAATAATTACGCTGTATAGGGTTCTATGGTGTAATGGTTAGCACTCAGGACTCTGAATCCTGCGATCCGAGTTCAAATCTCGGTAGGACCTACCTTGATTTTGCAGTGACACACTCCTCCCTTGTCAACTTTAAAATAGTTGTGCGTGAAAGAAACAAGTGGGTGGGAGTCGATAAGCACTCTTGTTACGCACGAATGGCTAGCCTACAGTAAATGCATACTATGAGTGCCTGGTAGTTGATACCGTTTCTGGCCAGACAATATTTGATCTGTTTTTCCGGTGAACCAAGGACAGTAAAATCTGAACCCGTCACAGAGTATTGAATACAGGGTTCTATGCTGTAAAGGATATCACTCAGGACTCTGAATCCTACAATCCGAGTTTAAATCTTGGACGATCCTACCATGTCAATTAATTTGCCTCGTGGAACTAGAATATAGCTGTCCAAATATTGTTGTCAGTTGAAAGTATTTGCAACACGTGAAGGAACGACAGTCCGCTGTTGCTAATTAAACACAGATTTTTTTTTTTTCAATTTCCATGTTGATTTAGAATATGGTTCTATGGTGTAATGGTTAGCACTCTGGACTTTGAATCCAGTGATCCGAGTTCAAATCTCGGTAGAACCTTCCTATTTTTTGTGCTGAATTATTCACATGGCCAAACAATAATCTCATAATCTGCTGTTTATCCGGTGTACAAATGACAGGAAAATCGGAAGTCTACAATAATTACTCTGTATAGGGTTCTATGGTGTAATGGTTAGCACTCAGGACTCTGAATCCTGCGATCCGAGTTCAAATCTCGGTAGGACCTACCTTGATTTTGCAGTGACACACTCCTCCCTTGTCAACTTTAAAATAGTTGTGCGTGAAAGAAACAAGTGGGTGGGAGTCGATAAGCACTCTTGTTACGCACAAATGGCTAGCCTACGGTAAATGCATACTATGAGTGCCTGGTAGTTGATACCGTTTCTGGCCAGACAATATTTGATCTGTTTTTCCGGTGAACCAAGGACAGTAAAATCTGAACCCGTCACAGAGTATTGAGTACAGGGTTCTATGCTGTAAAGGATATCACTCAGGACTCTGAATCCGAAAATCCGAGTTTAAATCTTGGACGATCCTACCATGTCAATTAATTTGCCTCGTGGAACTAGAATATAGCTGTCCAAATATTGTTGTCAGTTGAAAGTATTTGCAACACGTGAAGGAACGACAGTCCGCTGTTGCTAATTAAACACAGATTTTTTTTTTTTCAATTTCCATGTGGATTTAGAATATGGTTCTATGGTGTAATGGTTAGCACTCTGGACTTTGAATCCAGTGATCCGAGTTCAAATCTCGGTAGAACCTTCCTATTTTTTGTGCTGAATTATTCACATGGCCAAACAATAATCTCATAATCTGCTGTTTATCCGGTGTACAAATGACAGGAAAATCGGAAGTCTACAGTAATTACTCTGTATAGGGTTCTATGGTGTAATGGTTAGCACTCAGGACTCTGAATCCTGCGATCTGAGTTCAAATCTCAGCAGGACCTACCTTGATTTTGCAGTGACACACTCCTCCCTTGTCAACTTTAAAATAGTTGTGCGTGAAAGAAACAAGTGGGTGGGAGTCGATAAGCACTCTTGTTACGCACGAATGGCTAGCCTACGGTAAATGCATACTGTGAGTGCCTGGTAGTTGATACCGTTTCTGGCCAGACAATATTTGATCTGTTTTTCCGGTGAACCAAGGACAGTAAAATCTGAACCCGTCACAGAGTATTGAGTACAGGGTTCTATGCTGTAAAGGTTATCACTCAGGACTCTGAATCCTACAATCCGAGTTTAAATCTTGGACGATCCTACCATGTCAATTAATTTGCCTCGTGGAACTAGAATATAGCTGTCCAAATATTGTTGTCAGTTGAAAGTATTTGCAACACGTGAAGGAACGACAGTCCACTGTTGCTAATTAAACACAGATTTTTTTTTTTCAATTTCCATGTGGATTTAGAATATGGTTCTATGGTGTAATGGTTAGCACTCTGGACTTTGAATCCAGTGATCCAAGTTCAAATCTTGGTAGAACCTTCCTATTTTTTGTGCTGAATTATTCACATGGCCAAACAATAATCTCATAATCTGCTGTTTATCCGGTGTACAAATGACAGGAAAATCAGAAGTCTACAGTAATTACTCTGTATAGGGTTCTATGGTGTAATGGTTAGCACTCAGGACTCTGAATCCTGCGATCCGAGTTCAAATCTCAGCAGGACCTACCTTGATTTTGCAGTGACACACTCCTCCCTTGTCAACTTTAAAATAGTTGTGCGTGAAAGAAACAAGTGGGTGGGAGTCGATAAGCACTCTTGTTACGCACGAATGGCTAGCCTACGGTAAATGCATACTATGAGTGCCTGGTAGTTGATACCGTTTCTGGCCAGACAATATTTGATCTGTTTTTCCGGTGAACCAAGGACAGTAAAATCTGAACCCGTCACAGAGTATTGAGTACAGGGTTCTATGCTGTAAAGGTTATCACTCAGGACTCTGAATCCTACAATCCGAGTTTAAATCTTGGACGATCCTACCATGTCAATTAATTTGCCTCGTGGAACTAGAATATAGCTGTCCAAATATTGTTGTCAGTTGAAAGTATTTGCAACACGTGAAGGAACGACAGTCCACTGTTGCTAATTAAACACAGATTTTTTTTTTTCAATTTCCATGTGGATTTAGAATATGGTTCTATGGTGTAATGGTTAGCACTCTGGACTTTGAATCCAGTGATCCGAGTTCAAATCTCGGTAGAACCTTCCTATTTTTTGTGCTGAATTATTCACATGGCCAAACAATAATCTCATAATCTGCTGTTTATCCGGTGTACAAATGACAGGAAAATCGGAAGTCTACAGTAATTGCTCTGTATAGGGTTCTATGGTGTAATGGTTAGCACTCAGGACTCTGAATCCTGCGATCTGAGTTCAAATCTCAGCAGGACCTATCTTGATTTTGCAGTGACACACTCCTCCCTTGTCAACTTTAAAATAGTTGTGCGTGAAAGAAACAAGTGGGTGGGAGTCGATAAGCACTCTTGTTACGCACGAATGGCTAGCCTACGGTAAATGCATACTATGAGTGCCTGGTAGTTGATACCGTTTCTGGCCAGACAATATTTGATCTGTTTTTCCGGTGAACCAAGGACAGTAAAATCTGAACCCGTCACAGAGTATTGAGTACAGGGTTCTATGCTGTAAAGGTTATCACTCAGGACTCTGAATCCTACAATCCGAGTTTAAATCTTGGACGATCCTACCATGTCAATTAATTTGCCTCGTGGAACTAGAATATAGCTGTCCAAATATTGTTGTCAGTTGAAAGTATTTGCAACACGTGAAGGAACGACAGTCCACTGTTGCTAATTAAACACAGATTTTTTTTTTTCAATTTCCATGTGGATTTAGAATATGGTTCTATGGTGTAATGGTTAGCACTCTGGACTTTGAATCCAGTGATCCGAGTTCAAATCTCGGTAGAACCTTCCTATTTTTTGTGCTGAATTATTCACATGGCCAAACAATAATCTCATAATCTGCTGTTTATCCGGTGTACAAATGACAGGAAAATCGGAAGTCTACAGTAATTACTCTGTATAGGGTTCTATGGTGTAATGGTTAGCACTCAGGACTCTGAATCCTGCGATCTGAGTTCAAATCTCAGCAGGACCTACCTCGATTTTGCAGTGACACACTCCTCCCTTGTCAACTTTAAAATAGTTGTGCGTGAAAGAAACAAGTGGGTGGGAGTCGATAAGCACTCTTGTTACGCACGAATGGCTAGCCTACGGTAAATGCATACTGTGAGTGCCTGGTAGTTGATACCGTTTCTGGCCAGACAATATTTGATCTGTTTTTCCGGTGAACCAAGGACAGTAAAATCTGAACCCGTCACAGAGTATTGAGTACAGGGTTCTATGCTGTAAAGGTTATCACTCAGGACTCTGAATCCTACAATCCGAGTTTAAATCTTGGACGATCCTACCATGTCAATTAATTTGCCTCGTGGAACTAGAATATAGCTGTCCAAATATTGTTGTCAGTTGAAAGTATTTGCAACACGTGAAGGAACGACAGTCCACTGTTGCTAATTAAACACAGATTTTTTTTTTTCAATTTCCATGTGGATTTAGAATATGGTTCTATGGTGTAATGGTTAGCACTCTGGACTTTGAATCCAGTGATCCGAGTTCAAATCTCGGTAGAACCTTCCTATTTTTTGTGCTGAATTATTCACATGGCCAAACAATAATCTCATAATCTGCTGTTTATCCGGTGTACAAATGACAGGAAAATCGGAAGTCTACAGTAATTACTCTGTATAGTGTTCTATGGTGTAATGGTTAGCACTCAGGACTCTGAATCCTGCGATCCTAGTTCAAATCTCGGTAGGACCTACCTTGATTTTGCAGTGACACACTCCTCCCTTGTCAACTTTAAAATAGTTGTGAGTGAAAGAAACAAGTGGGTGGGAGTCGATAAGCACTCTTGTTACGCACGAATGGCTAGCCTACGGTAAATGCATACTATGAGTGCCTGGTAGTTGATACCGTTTCTGGCCAGACAATATTTGATCTGTTTTTCCGGTGAACCAAGGACAGTAAAATCTGAACCCGTCACAGAGTATTGAGTACAGGGTTCTATGCTGTAAAGGATATCACTCAGGACTCTGAATCCGAAAATCCGAGTTTAAATCTTGGACGATCCTACCATGTCAATTAATTTGCCTCGTGGAACTAGAATATAGCTGTCCAAATATTGTTGTCAGTTGAAAGTATTTGCAACACGTGAAGGAACGACAGTCCACTGTTGCTAATTAAACACAGATTTTTTTTTTTTCAATTTCCATGTGGATTTAGAATATGGTTCTATGGTGTAATGGTTAGCACTCTGGACTTTGAATCCAGTGATCCGAGTTCAAATCTTGGTAGAACCTTCCTATTTTTTGTGCTGAATTATTCACATGGCCAAACAATAATCTCATAATCTGCTGTTTATCCGGTGTACAAATGACAGGAAAATCGGAAGTCTACAGTAATTACTTTGTATAGGGTTCTATGTGTAATGGTTAGCACTCAGGACTCTGAATCCTGCGATCCGAGTTCAAATCTCGGTAGGACCTACCTTGATTTTGCAGTGACACACTCCTCCCATGTCAACTTTAAAATAGTTGTGCGTGAAAGAAACAAGTGGGTGGGAGTCGATAAGCACTCTTGTTACGCACGAATGGCTAGCCTACGGTAAATGCATAGTATGAGTGCCTGGTAGTTGATACCGTTTCTGGCCAGACAATATTTGATCTGTTTTTCCGGTGAACCAAGGACAGTAAAATCTGAACCCGTCACAGAGTATTGAGTACAGGGTTCTATGCTGTAAAGGTTATCACTCAGGACTCTGAATCCTACAATCCGAGTTTAAATCTTGGACGATCCAACCATGTCAATTAAATTGCCTCGTGGAACTAGAATATAGCTGTCCAAATATTGTTGTCAGTTGAAAGTATTTGCAACACGTGAAGGAACGACAGTCCACTGTTGCTAATTAAACACAGATTTTTTTTTTTCAATTTCCATGTGGATTTAGAATATGGTTCTATGGTGTAATGGTTAGCACTCTGGACTTTGAATCCTGTGTTCCGAGTTCAAATCTCGGTAGAACCTTCCTATTTTTTGTGCTGAATTATTCACATGGCCAAACAATAATCTCATAATCTGCTGTTTATCCGGTGTACAAATGACAGGAAAATCGGAAGTCTACAGTTACTCTGTATAGGGTTCTATGGTGTAATGGTTAGCACTCAGGACTCTGAATCCTGCGATCCGAGTTCAAATCTCGGTAGGACCTACCTAGATTTTGCAGTGACACACTCCTCCCTTGTCAACTTTAAAATAGTTGTGTGTGAAAGAAACAAATGGGTGGGAGTCGATAAGCACTCTTGTTACGCACGAATGGCTAGCCTACGGTAAATGCATACTATGAGTGCCTGGTAGTTGATACCGTTTCTGGCCAGACAATATTTGATCTGTTTTTCCGGTGAACCAAGGACAGTAAAATCTGAACCCGTCACAGAGTATTGAGTACAGGGTTCTATGCTGTAAAGGATATCACTCAGGACTCTGAATCCTACAATCCAAGTTTAAATCTTGGACGATCCTACCATGTCAATTAATTTGCCTCGTGGAACTAGAATATAGCTGTCCAAATATTGTTGTCAGTTGAAAGTATTTGCAACACGTGAAGGAACAACAGTCCACTGTTGCTAATTAAACACAGATTTTTTTTTTCAATTTCCATGTGGATGTAGAATATGGTTCTATGGTGTAATGGTTAGCACTCTGGACTTTGAATCCAGTGATCCGAGTTCAAATCTCGGTAGAACCTTCCTATTTTTTGTGCTGAATTATTCACATGGCCAACCAATAATCTCATAATCTGCTGTTTATCCGGTGTACAAATGACATGAAAATCGGAAGTCTACAATAATTACTCTGTATAGGGTTCTATGGTGTAATGGTTAGCACTCAGGACTCTGAATCCTGCGATCTGAGTTCAAATCTCGGTAGGACCTACCTTGATTTTGCAGTGACACACTCCTCCCTTGTCAACTTTAAAATAGTTGTGAGTGAAAGAAACAAGTGGGTGGGAGTCGATAAGCACTCTTGTTACGCACGAATGGCTAGCCTACGGTAAATGCATACTATGAGTGCCTGGTAGTTGATACCGTTTCTGGCCAGACAATATTTGATCTGTTTTTCCGGTGAACCAAGGACAGTAAAATCTGAACCCGTCACAGAGTATTGAGTACAGGGTTCTATGCTGTAAAGGATATCACTCAGGACTCTGAATCCGAAAATCCGAGTTTAAATCTTGGACGATCCTACCATGTCAATTAATTTGCCTCGTGGAACTAGAATATAGCTGTCCAAATATTGTTGTCAGTTGAAAGTATTTGCAACACGTGAAGGAACAACAGTCCACTGTTGCTAATTAAACACAGATTTTTTTTTTTCAATTTCCATGTGGATTTAGAATATGGTTCTATGGTGTAATGGTTAGCACTCTGGACTTTGAATCCAGTGATCCGAGTTCAAATCTCGGTAGAACCTTCCTATTTTTTGTGCTGAATTATTCACATGGCCAACCAATAATCTCATAATCTGCTGTTTATCCGGTGTACAAATGACATGAAAATCGGAAGTCTACAATAATTACTCTGTATAGGGTTCTATGGTGTAATGGTTAGCACTCAGGACTCTGAATCCTGCGATCCGAGTTCAAATCTCGGTAGGACCTACCTTGATTTTGCAGTGACACACTCCTCCCTTGTCAACTTTAAAATAGTTGTGAGTGAAAGAAACAAGTGGGTGGGAGTCGATAAGCACTCTTGTTACGCACAAATGGCTAGCCTACGGTAAATGCATACTATGAGTGCCTGGTAGTTGATACCGTTTCTGGCCAGACAATATTTGATCTGTTTTTCCGGTGAACCAAGGACAGTAAAATCTGAACCCGTCACAGAGTATTGAGTACAGGGTTCTATGCTGTAAAGGATATCACTCAGGACTCTGAATCCTACAATCCGAGTTTAAATCTTGGACGATCCTACCATGTCAATTAATTTGCCTCGTGGAACTAGAATATAGCTGTCCAAATATTGTTGTCAGTTGAAAGTATTTGCAACACGTGAAGGAACAACAGTCCACTGTTGCTAATTAAACACAGATTTTTTTTTTTCAATTTCCATGTGGATTTAGAATATGGTTCTATGGTGTAATGGTTAGCACTCTGGACTTTGAATCCAGTGATCCGAGTTCAAATCTCGGTAGAACCTTCCTATTTTTTGTGCTGAATTATTCACATGGCCAACCAATAATCTCATAATCTGCTGTTTATCCGGTGTACAAATGACATGAAAATCGGAAGTCTACAATAATTAGTCTGTATAGGGTTCTATGGTGTAATGGTTAGCACTCAGGACTCTGAATCCTGCGATCAGAGTTCAAATCTCGGTAGGACCTACCTTGATTTTGCAGTGACACACTCCTCCCTTGTCAACTTTAAAATAGTTGTGCGTGAAAGAAACAAGTGGGTGGGAGTCGATAAGCACTCGTTACGCACGAATGGCTAGCCTACGGTAAATGCATACTATGAGTGCCTGGTAGTTGATACCGTTTCTGGCCAGACAATATTTGATCTGTTTTTCCGGTGAACCAAGGACAGTAAAATCTGAACCCGTCACAGAGTATTGAGTACAGGGTTCTATGCTGTAAAGGATATCACTCAGGACTCTGAATCCTACAATCCGAGTTTAAATCTTGGACGATCCTACCATGTCAATTAATTTGCCTCGTGGAACTAGAATATAGCTGTCCAAATATTGTTGTCAGTTGAAAGTATTTGCAACACGTGAAGGAACGACAGTCCACTGTTGCTAATTAAACACAGAATTATTTTTTTTTCAATTTCCATGTTGATTTAGAATATGGTTCTATGGTGTAATGGTTAGCACTCTGGACTTTGAATCCAGTGATCCGAGTTCAAATCTCGGTAGAACCTTCGTATTTTTTGTGCTGAATTATTCACATGGCCAACCAATAATCTCATAATCTGCTGTTTATCCGGTGTACAAATGACAGGAAAATCGGAAGTCTACAGTAATTAATCTGTATAGGGTTCTATGGTGTAATGGTTAGCACTCAGGACTCTGAATCCTGCGATCCGAGTTCAAATCTCGGTAGGACCTACCTTGATTTTGCAGTGACACCCTTGTCAACTTTAAAATAGTTGTGCGTGAAAGAAACAAGTCGATAAGCACTCTTGTTACGCACGAATGGCTAGCCTACGGTAAATGCATACTATGAGTGCCTGGTAGTTGATACCGTTTCTGGCCAGACAATATTTGATCTGTTTTTCCGGTGAACCAAGGACAGTAAAATCTGAACCCGTCACAGAGTATTGAGTACAGGGTTCTATGCTGTAAAGGATATCACTCAGGACTCTGAATCCTACAATCCGAGTTTAAATCTTGGACGATCCTACCATGTCAATTAATTTGCCTCGTGGAACTAGAATATAGCTGTCCAAATATTGTTGTCAGTTGAAAGTATTTGCAACACGTGAAGGAACAACAGTCCACTGTTGCTAATTAAACACAGATTTTTTTTTTTCAATTTCCATGTGGATTTAGAATATGGTTCTATGGTGTAATGGTTAGCACTCTGGACTTTGAATCCAGTGATCCGAGTTCAAATCTCGGTAGAACCTTCCTATTTTTTGTGCTGAATTATTCACATGGCCAACCAATAATCTCATAATCTGCTGTTTATCCGGTGTACAAATGACATGAAAATCGGAAGTCTACAATAATTACTCTGTATAGGGTTCTATGGTGTAATGGTTAGCACTCAGGACTCTGAATCCTGCGATCTGAGTTCAAATCTCGGTAGGACCTACCTTGATTTTGCAGTGACACACTCCTCCCTTGTCAACTTTAAAATAGTTGTGAGTGAAAGAAACAAGTGGGTGGGAGTCGATAAGCACTCTTGTTACGCACGAATGGCTAGCCTACGGTAAATGCATACTATGAGTGCCTGGTAGTTGATACCGTTTCTGGCCAGACAATATTTGATCTGTTTTTCCGGTGAACCAAGGACAGTAAAATCTGAACCCGTCACAGAGTATTGAGTACAGGGTTCTATGCTGTAAAGGATATCACTCAGGACTCTGAATCCGAAAATCCGAGTTTAAATCTTGGACGATCCTACCATGTCAATTAATTTGCCTCGTGGAACTAGAATATAGCTGTCCAAATATTGTTGTCAGTTGAAAGTATTTGCAACACGTGAAGGAACAACAGTCCACTGTTGCTAATTAAACACAGATTTTTTTTTTTCAATTTCCATGTGGATTTAGAATATGGTTCTATGGTGTAATGGTTAGCACTCTGGACTTTGAATCCAGTGATCCGAGTTCAAATCTCGGTAGAACCTTCCTATTTTTTGTGCTGAATTATTCACATGGCCAACCAATAATCTCATAATCTGCTGTTTATCCGGTGTACAAATGACATGAAAATCGGAAGTCTACAATAATTACTCTGTATAGGGTTCTATGGTGTAATGGTTAGCACTCAGGACTCTGAATCCTGCGATCCGAGTTCAAATCTCGGTAGGACCTACCTTGATTTTGCAGTGACACACTCCTCCCTTGTCAACTTTAAAATAGTTGTGAGTGAAAGAAACAAGTGGGTGGGAGTCGATAAGCACTCTTGTTACGCACAAATGGCTAGCCTACGGTAAATGCATACTATGAGTGCCTGGTAGTTGATACCGTTTCTGGCCAGACAATATTTGATCTGTTTTTCCGGTGAACCAAGGACAGTAAAATCTGAACCCGTCACAGAGTATTGAGTACAGGGTTCTATGCTGTAAAGGATATCACTCAGGACTCTGAATCCTACAATCCGAGTTTAAATCTTGGACGATCCTACCATGTCAATTAATTTGCCTCGTGGAACTAGAATATAGCTGTCCAAATATTGTTGTCAGTTGAAAGTATTTGCAACACGTGAAGGAACAACAGTCCACTGTTGCTAATTAAACACAGATTTTTTTTTTTCAATTTCCATGTGGATTTAGAATATGGTTCTATGGTGTAATGGTTAGCACTCTGGACTTTGAATCCAGTGATCCGAGTTCAAATCTCGGTAGAACCTTCCTATTTTTTGTGCTGAATTATTCACATGGCCAACCAATAATCTCATAATCTGCTGTTTATCCGGTGTACAAATGACATGAAAATCGGAAGTCTACAATAATTAGTCTGTATAGGGTTCTATGGTGTAATGGTTAGCACTCAGGACTCTGAATCCTGCGATCAGAGTTCAAATCTCGGTAGGACCTACCTTGATTTTGCAGTGACACACTCCTCCCTTGTCAACTTTAAAATAGTTGTGCGTGAAAGAAACAAGTGGGTGGGAGTCGATAAGCACTCGTTACGCACGAATGGCTAGCCTACGGTAAATGCATACTATGAGTGCCTGGTAGTTGATACCGTTTCTGGCCAGACAATATTTGATCTGTTTTTCCGGTGAACCAAGGACAGTAAAATCTGAACCCGTCACAGAGTATTGAGTACAGGGTTCTATGCTGTAAAGGATATCACTCAGGACTCTGAATCCTACAATCCGAGTTTAAATCTTGGACGATCCTACCATGTCAATTAATTTGCCTCGTGGAACTAGAATATAGCTGTCCAAATATTGTTGTCAGTTGAAAGTATTTGCAACACGTGAAGGAACGACAGTCCACTGTTGCTAATTAAACACAGAATTATTTTTTTTTCAATTTCCATGTTGATTTAGAATATGGTTCTATGGTGTAATGGTTAGCACTCTGGACTTTGAATCCAGTGATCCGAGTTCAAATCTCGGTAGAACCTTCGTATTTTTTGTGCTGAATTATTCACATGGCCAACCAATAATCTCATAATCTGCTGTTTATCCGGTGTACAAATGACAGGAAAATCGGAAGTCTACAGTAATTAATCTGTATAGGGTTCTATGGTGTAATGGTTAGCACTCAGGACTCTGAATCCTGCGATCCGAGTTCAAATCTCGGTAGGACCTACCTTGATTTTGCAGTGACACCCTTGTCAACTTTAAAATAGTTGTGCGTGAAAGAAACAAGTCGATAAGCACTCTTGTTACGCACGAATGGCTAGCCTACGGTAAATGCATACTATGAGTGCCTGGTAGTTGATACCGTTTCTGGCCAGACAATATTTGATCTGTTTTTCCGGTGAACCAAGGACAGTAAAATCTGAACCCGTCACAGAGTATTGAGTACAGGGTTCTATGCTGTAAAGGATATCACTCAGGACTCTGAATCCTACAATCCGAGTTTAAATCTTGGACGATCCTACCATGTCAATTAATTTGCCTCGTGGAACTAGAATATAGCTGTCCAAATATTGTTGTCAGTTGAAAGTATTTGCAACACGTGAAGGAACAACAGTCCACTGTTGCTAATTAAACACAGATTTTTTTTTTTCAATTTCCATGTGGATTTAGAATATGGTTCTATGGTGTAATGGTTAGCACTCTGGACTTTGAATCCAGTGATCCGAGTTCAAATCTCGGTAGAACCTTCCTATTTTTTGTGCTGAATTATTCACATGGCCAACCAATAATCTCATAATCTGCTGTTTATCCGGTGTACAAATGACATGAAAATCGGAAGTCTACAATAATTAGTCTGTATAGGGTTCTATGGTGTAATGGTTAGCACTCAGGACTCTGAATCCTGCGATCAGAGTTCAAATCTCGGTAGGACCTACCTTGATTTTGCAGTGACACACTCCTCCCTTGTCAACTTTAAAATAGTTGTGCGTGAAAGAAACAAGTGGGTGGGAGTCGATAAGCACTCGTTACGCACGAATGGCTAGCCTACGGTAAATGCATACTATGAGTGCCTGGTAGTTGATACCGTTTCTGGCCAGACAATATTTTATCTGTTTTTCCGGTGAACCAAGGACAGTAAAATCTGAACCCGTCACAGAGTATTGAGTACAGGGTTCTATGCTGTAAAGGATATCACTCAGGACTCTGAATCCTACAATCCGAGTTTAAATCTTGGACGATCCTACCATGTCAATTAATTTGCCTCGTGGAACTAGAATATAGCTGTCCAAATATTGTTGTCAGTTGAAAGTATTTGCAACACGTGAAGGAACGACAGTCCACTGTTGCTAATTAAACACAGAATTATTTTTTTTTCAATTTCCATGTTGATTTAGAATATGGTTCTATGGTGTAATGGTTAGCACTCTGGACTTTGAATCCAGTGATCCGAGTTCAAATCTCGGTAGAACCTTCGTATTTTTTGTGCTGAATTATTCACATGGCCAACCAATAATCTCATAATCTGCTGTTTATCCGGTGTACAAATGACAGGAAAATCGGAAGTCTACAGTAATTAATCTGTATAGGGTTCTATGGTGTAATGGTTAGCACTCAGGACTCTGAATCCTGCGATCCGAGTTCAAATCTCGGTAGGACCTACCTTGATTTTGCAGTGACACCCTTGTCAACTTTAAAATAGTTGTGCGTGAAAGAAACAAGTCGATAAGCACTCTTGTTACGCACGAATGGCTAGCCTACGGTAAATGCATACTATGAGTGCCTGGTAGTTGATACCGTTTCTGGCCAGACAATATTTGATCTGTATAGGGTTCTATGGTGTAATGGTTAGCACTCAGGACTCTGAATCCTGCGATCCGAGTTCAAATCTCGGTAGGACCTACCTAGATTTTGCAGTGACACACTCCTCCCTTGTCAACTTTAAAATAGTTGTGCGTGAAAGAAACAAGTGGGTGGGAGTCGATAAGCACTCTTGTTACGCACGAATGGCTAGCCTACGGTAAATGCATACTGTGAGTGCCTGGTAGTTGATACCGTTTCTGGCCAGACAATATTTGATCTGTTTTTCCGGTGAACCAAGGACAGTAAAATCTGAACCCGTCACAGAGTATTGAGTACAGGGTTCTATGCTGTAAAGGTTATCACTCAGGACTCTGAATCCTACAATCCGAGTTTAAATCTTGGACGATCCTACCATGTCAATTAATTTGCCTCGTGGAACTAGAATATAGCTGTCCAAATATTGTTGTCAGTTGAAAGTATTTGCAACACGTGAAGGAACGACAGTCCGCTGTTGCTAATTAAACGCAGAATTATTTTTTTTTCAATTTCCATGTTGATTTAGAATATGGTTCTATGGTGTAATGGTTAGCACTCTGGACTTTGAATCCAGTGATCCGAGTTCAAATCTCGGTAGAACCTTCCTATTTTTTGTGCTGAATTATTCACATGGCCAAACAATAATCTCATAATCTGCTGTTTATCCGGTGTACAAATGACATGAAAATCAGAAGTCTACAATAATTACTCTGTATAGGGTTCTATGGTGTAATGGTTAGCACTCAGGACTCTGAATCCTGCGATCTGAGTTCAAATCTCGGTAGGACCTACCTAGATTTTGCAGTGACACACTCCTCCCTTGTCAACTTTAAAATAGTTGTGCGTGAAAGAAACAAGTGGGTGGGAGTCGATAAGCACTCTTGTTACGCACGAATGGCTAGCCTACGGTAAATGCATACTATGAGTGCCTGG